>NC_134363.1:42743405-42853405 GCF_048569485.1 Anomaloglossus baeobatrachus
AACAACACCATGAAGATCTGAAAACAGCACCATTAAGACAAAGGAGTTCTCCAAACAACATCATGGAGACCAATGAAATCTGAAAACAACACCATGAAGACTAAGGAGGTCTCCAAACAACACCATGTAGAGCAAGGAGAGCTCCGAACAACACCATGAAGACCAAGGAGATCTTCAAACTACATTATGAAGACCAAGCAGATCTCCAAACAAAACCGTGAAGACCAATGAGGTCTCCAAACAACACCATGAAGATCTGCAAACAGCACCATGAAGACAAAGGAGTTCTCCAAACAACACCATGCAGAGCAAGGAGATCTCCAAACAGCACCATGAAGACCAAGGAAGTCTGCAAACAACACCATGAAGCCCAAGGAGATCTCCAAACAACACCATGAAGCCCAAGGAGGTCTCCATACAACACCATGAAGTCCAAGGAGATCTCCAAACAACACCATGAAGCCCAAGGAGGTCTCCATACAACACCATGAAGACCAAGAAGATCTCTAAAGAAGTCATAGAAAAACTGGTGAGAAGTACACATCAGGGTTGAGTTATAGAAAAAAATATCCCAATCTCTGATGGTCCCCTCGAGCACCATCAAATCCATTATAATTAAATGGAAAGAACTTGGTACCAGAACAAACCTGCCAAGAAACGGCCGTTCACCAAAACTCTTGACCCAGGCAAGGAGTGCATTAATTAGAGAGGCAGCCCAGAGATCAGAGGTAACCCTGAAGGAGCCGCAGAATTCTCAAGCAGAGACTGGAGTATCTGTCCATATGACCACAATAAGCCGTACACTCCATAGAGCTGGCCTTAATGGAAAAGTGGCAGAGTTGCCAGAAAAAAAGCCTTTACTCATAGCCAATAATTGGAGGGCTCCTTTTGATTTTGCCAAAAGACATGTGGGAGACTCCTTAAATGTATGGAGGAAAGTGCTGTGGTCAGAGGAGGCCAAAATCAAATGTTTTGGCCATCAAAATAAATGCTATGTCTGGCCCCAAACCAACACAGCTCATCACTCCAAGAACACCATCCACACAGTGAAGCATAGTGGAGGCAGCATCATGCTGTGAGGATGTTTTAGGCAGCAGGGACAGGGAAAATGGCCCGAGTCGAGGGGAAGATGGACGGTGCGAAATACATGGATATTCTTGAGCAAAACCTGTTTCAGTCTGTCAGTGATCAGAGACTGGGATGAAGGTCCACCTTCCAACAAGACAATGACCCAAAGCTACTGCTAAAGCAACACTTGAGTGGTGTAAGGGGAAACGTGTAAAGGTATTGGAGAGGCCGGGTCACAGCCCAGAGCTTAATCCAATGGAGAATTTGTGGTCCAAATTGAAGACTGTTCACCAGAGATGAGCGGACCCCTGAAAGTTCGGTTTGGCAGATTCAGCTGGACTTTAGATAAAGTTTGGCTTGGGACCCGGATTTAACCTGAACCCCAATGGAAGTCCCTAATTGGGCAGTTCGGGTTTACGCCCACATGCAGCCAGACAAAAACAAATCAGGGGGTGAGGGGCCGGATGTTATACACTGGGGATGAGGGGACGGATGTTCTACACTGGGGGTGAGGGGCCGGATGTTATACACTGGGGGTGAGGGGCCGGACGTTATACACTGGGGGTGAGGGGCTGGATGTTATACACTGGGGGGTGAGGGGCTGGATGTTATACACTGGGGATGAGGGGCCGGATGTTATACACTGGGGGTGAGGGGACGGATGTTATACACTGGGGGTGAGGGGCCGGACGTTATACACTGGGGGTGAGGGGCTGGATGTTATACACTGGGGATGAGGGGCCGGATGTTATACACTGGGGGTGAAGGGCCGGATGTTATACACTGGGGGTGAGGGGCCGGATGTTATACACTGGGGGTGAGGGACCGGATGTTATACACTGGGGGTGAGGGGCTGGATGTTCTACACTGGGGGTGAGGAGACGGATGTTCTACACTGGGGTGAGGGGCCGGATGTTATACACTGGGGGTGAGGAGCCGGATGTTATACACTGGGGTGAGGGGCCGGATGTTATACACTGGGGGTGAGGGGCTGGATGTTATACACTGGGGGTGAGGGGCCGGATGTTATACACTGGGGTGAGGGGCCGGATGTTATACACTGGGGGTGAGGAGCCGGATGTTATACACTGGGGGTGAGGGGCCGGATGTTATACACTGGGGGTGAGGGGCTGGATGTTATACACTGGGGGTGAGGAGCTGGATGTTATACACTGGGGGTGAGGGGCCGGATGTTATACACTGGGGGTGAGGGGCCGGATGTTATACACTGGGGGTGAGGGGCCGGATGTTATACACTGGGGGTGAGGGGCTGGATGTTATACACTGGGGGTGAGGGGCCGGATGTTATACACTGGGGTGAGGGGCCGGATGTTATACACTGGGGGTGAGGAGCCGGATATTATACACTGGGGGTGAGGGGCCGGATGTTATACACTGGGGGTGAGGGGCTGGATGTTATACACTGGGGGTGAGGGGCCAGATGTTATACACTGGGGGTGAGGGGCTGGATGTTATACACTGGGGATGAGGGGCCGGATGTTATACACTGGGGCTGAGGGGCCGGATGTTATATGTGGCGCCCCTGACCTGGTCAGGCACCACTGAGTACTGCACCCATGCTGGGGACAGTACAACACAGGTAATCCAGAAGGCTGACCGAGGTGTGACTACACAGGCGCATAGTGATCAGGTCTCACACATGTACCTTTGAGAGGACCCCTGGGGAACCCAGGGGGGGGCAAGCCTTCACCTCCACTGGAATAGTGGAGGGGGTAGAGCCTCCATCTCCAATCAAGGGGTGTGGTAAGAGAATCTGGTTGCTAGGTGGCGTAGGCAGGCACAAAAGGGAAAAGAGAAGGAGGAGTAAACAGTCTAGAGTTTGAAGCAGAGTGTGGAGGAGTGAGGAGCAGGAAAGTGAAGCTCAGACAGGAGCAGCAGTGAAGGTCCCAGATGTGAGCCGGTTCAGTGCAGAGTCCAGGGAGCTCAAGTGAGGAGCAGATCCCGTGGGCTGCTGTAGTCTGACAGCGTCCGCGCAGTGGCTACCAACGGGGGAGAACGGTCAACTAGGAGTGCTACCCGAAATCCATCTTCAGCTAAAGAGAGGGCACGGAGTGGGAAGTAAGGAGACTGCTAGAGAGTACCAGGCCCAAACGGGCGGCAGATCCCGGAGCGAGGATAGATTCACCTTTCCCTGCCAAACCTGCCGGTGTGGGGCCCTCAAAGCCCACACCACCACAACCAAAAGCCGCAGCCACGTAGCCACAGTTAGGGCCCATAGGTCGCAGGAGGCAAGTAGCTGGAGTGGCCTGGTCCAGGCGACAAGCACACGGCAACCGAAGGGGAGAGAGGCCGCAGCATCTTCCCTGGGTGATCCCCATAGGGACTAAAAGTCGGGGTCACCCCAAACCTAAAAGGGCTAAGGAAGGCGAGTTGGTAGTCACCATCAGAAGTCAGCCTGAAGGACACCTGGTTCCCACTTGGTTTATCCCAGCTACGCCCGGGTCACTCACCCTGCCATCAACTGTGAGTAAAAACCCTGAAAGACATCCTGCCTGTGTTGAGTCATTCTGCGCCTTGTGGTACTACGCACCTACACAGGGCCCTGGGGCTTGCCTCACTCTCAGGAGGCTATTCCAACTAACTGCACTCACCATCAGCCCCAGGCGTCCCTCAACCTGCAGTGGCGGTCCCCACTGACCGCAATACTGAGAGTGGCGTCACGACAAACTACAAAGAAGGTTTCCTACCTGTGACCAGACAGATCCATCTACGTGGAGTCCCTGAAGGTAATGCACCGACACAACACCTGAAGGGCTTCACATCTGGCGTCACGAACAGGATAAGGACTAGACCTGTTCAGACAGGTGACCATGTGCCTGGGCGGTCCGCTTGAAAAATTGGAAGCGCCGCCATATTGCCACCATGAAAAGCGCGCTGAAAAACAACAGCAGCCCGCGCTGGAAGAAGTTACCGCCCACGAAGAGGTGTGGCTACCCAGAGATCCCCTGCAGAGTTCTGACCTCGCTTGTGAAGAAAGCGGAAGCGTCCAGAGACGGCGGAGCAGAAGAGAAGCCAGCAGCTTGTTAGAGAAAATGGAGTCCAGACGCGGATACCCAGAACCAGGCACTGCTGCCTGGTGGTGCCGGGAGCTTGCTATTTTCTGCGACCAGCTGGAGGCCAGGATTATGCGACAGCTCAGAGAAGAACGCACGGAGCTTCTGGAGATGGCGGCGGCGGTTCGGACCTATGAGGAGGGAGCCGCGCGACGCATGCCAGACCGAGCGGCGACGACTCAGACCCCGATGGTGCCACCGATGGGTGAGTCCGGAGTTGCTCCGGCCAGCGCAAGTGCCCCGATCCCTGCAGCTACGCCCGCAGTCCCAGAGGAGGCGCCCGGCGCGGCGACGCTGAGCGAGGCCGCAGCCACGCTAGGTGCGGCCCGCCAAGTCCAGGCCGCCGCAGCGATGCCCCGCCCGGCTCGCAAGGGCCCGACTGCCACGGCGATACTCATCCGTGCTGCAGGTGTGACGCTGACCCAGGCTGCCACCCTGCTGAGCCCAGTCCGCCAAGACCCCACCGCAGCAGTGACGCTCGTCCGCGCCGCAAGTGAGATGCTGAACCAGGCCGCAGCCACGCCAGGTGCGGCCCATCAAGCCCCGATCACTGCAGCGACGCCCAGCCCAGCCTGCACAGAGCCCTCTGCAACAGCGACGCTGATCCAGGTCGCCGCCATGCCAGGCGCGGCCCGCCAAGACCAGGCCGCCGCCATGCCAGGCGCGGCCCGCCAAGACCAGGCCGCCGCAGCGATGCCCTGCCCGGCCCGCCAAGAAAAGACTACCTCACCATTTTCCCCGGCCTGCAAGGCCAGAGCAGATACCGCTCCCCAGCCTAAGGAAGTCCCTACTAGGAAATCCCTGATAGGTGAAGACTCCGCATACTGGCAGCTGAAGGCTGACCTGGAGGCCAAGTTCCCACAGGAGATGGTGGACCGATACATGCTCCCTCCGCACACCCCTAAGGCAACCCCTGCAGCCACCACGCCGAAGAGTCCACCGCCTGGGCCAGCTGAGGAACACTCATCCCCAGCGCTGCCACGACCAGAGTGCAGCGAAGAACTAAGGGGGAGAGGAGAGCAAGAAGATGAGGAGTTACCCCCGCAGCCAGCAGCAGTGCTAGTCCCAGAGCCGGAGATGCTGCCGTATTCCCGCTGGGATGAGGAAGACTTGACCCCTCCTGCTGAGGAAGACCTGCCTTACCGCCCCACCTGGGAACTTGTAAGTTGTACTGCGCAGAATTCAGCCCGCAAGACACGGCGCCGAGGCGGTAGTACAAAGTATCCTCCAACACCACAGTCTCCTGAACAACAAGACGAAGTCACCGCCAGAGACCTACAAGAAAAAAGGTTCCTGAGAAGAGCCAAAGCACAGATCAGAGGACCTCTGCGTCGAGGAGTTGTCGAAGATTTTAGCCTCAAATCAGGATACGGATTTATAGTATCACCTGGCGTGAAGGGAGGGATTTTCGTTAATAGAAGGGATGTGAGAGCCCACCTGCCCAGAGGACACCCTGGAAGAAATTTGAAGATAGGAGACTCAGTGGAGTTCACTATGCATCAGGGAGAAAGAGGCTGGTATGCCCTAGATGTTGCACCATGCCCTAGCAGTCCTTGCAGAAGCCCTGCAGTTACAACAGAGGATGAAGACAGAGACACAGAAGAAGAAAGGAAAGATAGAGATAAAGAAAGAACAGAGAAAGACCCTACAGATGAGACCACTACAGATGAGGAAAAAGGTCAAGAAGCCAACAGGTGCCGCAGCCCTACAGGCCAAAGCCCTGGTAAAGAGGAGTAGAGAAAAGTAAAGTAAGAAGAGAAGTTACTGTTTTGACCAGTTTGGAAAAGTTTGTTTTGCAACGTTCCCAAGTTTAAGCAATGTGCCCACAAAAACTATTGTGAGAAAACCATAAACCTTAAGGCTATGAACTGGCTATAGCCACAAACTCTCGCAGTGTAAATAGTTACACCAGAGGGCACCACCACCACCAGAGTCAGCCTGTTTAGGGGCTTGGCTCGTCTGCAACCAGGAGGAGCCCGTCCGTATATAGGGCCTTGGCTTGCCTGCGACCAGAGAGCATGCCTGTTTATGGGGCCTGGCTCTCCACCACAAAGAGGGTACCTGGTCAGCACCAACTGTGGAGGCCGCCTCTGCATCCTGCCAGAAGAGGCTGAAGGCGCGGATCCACCAGGCCAGGTATACCCTGAAACCACCAGCCCATGTAAGCCGCCTCTACATCCTGCCAGAAGTGGCTGAAGCCGCGGCCAACGTGAAAGGGTTTTGGGTGGGTTAACGGACTTGTGGGTGGAGGGTGGTGATGTATGGTACCTGGTGCTTTTAAAAATGTTTTACATGTTTTAATGTTTTATGCATTTTTAAAATGTTGTCTTGCAGCCCGAGGACGTGCTGGTGATAACTAAGGGGGAATGTGGCGCCCCTGACCTGGTCAGGCACCACTGAGTACTGCACCCATGCTGGGGACAGTACAACACAGGTAATCCAGAAGGCTGACCGAGGTGTGACTACACAGGCGCATAGTGATCAGGTCTCACACATGTACCTTTGAGAGGACCCCTGGGGAACCCAGGGGGGGGCAAGCCTTCACCTCCACTGGAATAGTGGAGGGGGTAGAGCCTCCATCTCCAATCAAGGGGTGTGGTAAGAGAATCTGGTTGCTAGGTGGCGTAGGCAGGCACAAAAGGGAAAAGAGAAGGAGGAGTAAACAGTCTAGAGTTTGAAGCAGAGTGTGGAGGAGTGAGGAGCAGGAAAGTGAAGCTCAGACAGGAGCAGCAGTGAAGGTCCCAGATGTGAGCCGGTTCAGTGCAGAGTCCAGGGAGCTCAAGTGAGGAGCAGATCCCGTGGGCTGCTGTAGTCTGACAGCGTCCGCGCAGTGGCTACCAACGGGGGAGAACGGTCAACTAGGAGTGCTACCCGAAATCCATCTTCAGCTAAAGAGAGGGCACGGAGTGGGAAGTAAGGAGACTGCTAGAGAGTACCAGGCCCAAACGGGCGGCAGATCCCGGAGCGAGGATAGATTCACCTTTCCCTGCCAAACCTGCCGGTGTGGGGCCCTCAAAGCCCACACCACCACAACCAAAAGCCGCAGCCACGTAGCCACAGTTAGGGCCCATAGGTCGCAGGAGGCAAGTAGCTGGAGTGGCCTGGTCCAGGCGACAAGCACACGGCAACCGAAGGGGAGAGAGGCCGCAGCATCTTCCCTGGGTGATCCCCATAGGGACTAAAAGTCGGGGTCACCCCAAACCTAAAAGGGCTAAGGAAGGCGAGTTGGTAGTCACCATCAGAAGTCAGCCTGAAGGACACCTGGTTCCCACTTGGTTTATCCCAGCTACGCCCGGGTCACTCACCCTGCCATCAACTGTGAGTAAAAACCCTGAAAGACATCCTGCCTGTGTTGAGTCATTCTGCGCCTTGTGGTACTACGCACCTACACAGGGCCCTGGGGCTTGCCTCACTCTCAGGAGGCTATTCCAACTAACTGCACTCACCATCAGCCCCCGGCGTCCCTCAACCTGCAGTGGCGGTCCCCACTGACCGCAATACTGAGAGTGGCGTCACGACAAACTACAAAGAAGGTTTCCTACCTGTGACCAGACAGATCCATCTACGTGGAGTCCCTGAAGGTAATGCACCGACACAACACCTGAAGGGCTTCACATCTACACTGGGGGTGAGGGGCCGGATGTTATACACTGGGGGTGAGGGGCCGGATGTTATACACTGGGGATGAGGGGCCGGATGTTATACACTGGGGGTGAGGGGCCGGATGTTATACACTAGGGGTGAGGGGCCGGATGTTCTACACTGGGGGTGAGGAGACGGATGTTATACACTGGGGGTGAGGGGCCGGATGTTATACACTGTGGGTGAGGGGCTGGATGTTATACACTGGGGGTGAGGGGCCGGATGTTATACACTGGGGGTGAGGGGCCGGATGTTATACACTGGGGGGTGAGGGGCCGGATGTTATACACTGAGGGTGAGGGGCCGGATGTTATACACTGGGGGTGAGGAGCTGGATGTTATACACTGGGGGTGAGGGGCCGGATGTTATACACTGGGGGTGAGGAGCTGGATGTTATACACTGGGGGTGAGGGGCCGGATGTTATACACTGGGGGTGAGGGGTTGGATGTTATACACTGGGGGTGAGGGGCCGGATGTTATACACTGGGGGTGAGGGGCCGGATGTTATACACTGGGGGTGAGGAGCTGGATGTTATACACTGAGGGTGAGGGGCCGGATGTTATACACTGGGGGTGAGGAGCTGGATGTTATACACTGGGG
The DNA here is from genome assembly GCF_048569485.1 of Anomaloglossus baeobatrachus. NCBI lineage: Eukaryota > Metazoa > Chordata > Amphibia > Anura > Aromobatidae > Anomaloglossus > Anomaloglossus baeobatrachus. The sequence goes on from NC_134363.1 coordinate 42,751,793, forward strand.
GTGAGGGGTCGGATGTTATACACTGGGGGTGAGGAGCTGGATGTTATACACTGGGGGTGAGGGGCCGGATGTTATACACTGGGGGTGAGGGGTTGGATGTTATACACTGGGGGTGAGGGGCCGGATGTTATACACTGGGGGATGAGGGGCCGGATGTTATACACTGGGGGTGAGGGGTTGGATGTTATACACTGGGGGTGAGGGGTTGGATGTTATACACTGGGGGTGAGGGGCCGGATGTTATACACTGGGGGTGAGGGGCCGGATGTTCTACACTGGAGATGAGGGGCCGGATGTTATACACTGGGGGTGAGGAGCTGGATGTTATACACTGGGGGTGAGGGGCCGGATGTTATACACTGGGGGTGAGGGGCTGGATGTTATACACTGGGGGTGAGGGGCTGGATGTTATACACTGGGGGTGAGGGGCCGGATGTTATACACTGGGGGTGAGGGGCTGGATGTTATACACTGGGGGGTGAGGGGCTGGATGTAATACACTGGGGGGTGAGGGGCCGGATGTTATATACTGGGGGTGAGGGGCTGGATGTTATACACTGGGGGTGAGGGGCCGGATGTTATACACTGGGGGTGAGGGGCCGGATGTTATACACTGGGGGTGAGGGGCTGGATGTTATACACTGGGGGTGAGGGGCTGGATGTTATACACTGGGGGTGAGGGGCCGGATGTTATACACTGGGGGTGAGGGGCCGGATGTTATATACTGGGGGTGAGGGGCTGGATGTTATACACTGGGGGTGAGGGGCCGGAAGTTATACACTGGGGGTGAGGGGCCGGATGTTATACACTGGGGGTGAGGGGCTGGATGTTATACACTGGGGGTGAGGGGCTGGATGTTATACACTGGGGGTGAGGGGCCGGATGTTATACACTGGGGGTGAGGGGCCGGATGTTATACACTGGGGGTGAGGGGCTGGATGTTATACACTGGGGGGTGAGGGGCCGGATGTTATATACTGGGGGTGAGGGGCTGGATGTTATACACTGGGGGGTGAGGGGCTGGATGTTATACACTGGGGGTGAGGGGCTGGATGTTATACACTGGGGGTGAGGGGCTGGATGTTATACACTGGGGGTGAGGGGCTGGATGTTATACACTGGAGGTGAGGGGCCGGATGTTATACACTGGGGGTGAGGGGACGGATGTTATACACTGGGGGTGAGGGGCCGGATGTTATACACTGGGGGTGAGGGGCTGGATGTTATACACTGGGGGTGAGGGGATGGATGTTATACACTGGAGGTGAGGGGCCGGATGTTATACACTGGGGGTGAGGGGACGGATGTTATACACTGGGGGTGAGGGGCCGGATGTTATACACTGGGGGTGAGGGGCTGGATGTTATACACTGGGGGTGAGGGGATGGATGTTATACACTGGGGGTGAGGGGCCGGATGTTATACACTGGGGGGTGAGGGGCTGGATGTTATACACTGGGGGTGAGGGGCTGGATGTTATACACTGGGGGTGAGGGGCCGGATGTTATACACTGGGGGTGAGGGGCCGGATGTTATACACTGGGGGTGAGGGGCTGGATGTTATACACTGGGGGGTGAGGGGCCGGATGTTATACACTGGGGGTGAGGGGCCGCATGTTATACACTGGGGGTGAGGGGCTGGATGTTATACACTGGGGGTGAGGGGCCGGATGTTATACACTGGGGGCGAGGGGTCGGATGTTATACACTGGGGGTGAGGGGCCGGATGTTATACACTGGGGGTGAGGGGCCGGATGTTATACACTGGGGGGTGAGGGGCTGGATGTTATACACTGGGGGTGAGGGGCTGGATGTTATACACTGGGGGGTGAGGGGTCGGATGTTATATACTGGGGGTGAGGGGCCGGATGTTATACACTGTGCGCCCCAATACTTTTCTCACTATAGTCTATGTCTGCGTTGCTGATACAATCACTGGCTGTTTGTCTTCCCTGTTTCTCTTCGCTATGTCGGAGTATTGATTATTTTTTATGTGTTACTTTAGTTTTTATTCTATGATATATAACAATACTGAGTGATGTTGTGTAGAATCCTCTCAGCTCCGTGTTCTTTATCCTTAGATGCTAAAGTGACACTTAGATGATCCCTCTCCTTTATGGAGCTGTGTGAGCTCAGAAGTCCATAATATTTGATTAAACAGGGAAAGCCAATATGTTCCGTTGCCAAAACGCCAGTCATAAGTCTTGTGAACTGCCGCTCTTATCAGGGAGAGATTATACGGTTTACCCTGCCTCTTTACAATGGTGGAGCTATATACTGTCCTGGTAAACACGTGTATTTAATAGGGAGCAGCCGCTGGCGTCGTGCCCGCACCAGCTGGCATCGTCCCCGCAGCTCCTGCCAATTCTATTTTTAAGCAAAATGAATTGTTCTTATTTTGGGCAGATCTGAGCTGTAAAGCAGACGTTATCCTCACATTTATAGCGGCTCCTGGTCTGATAAATCAGCTCTAAGCGAAATTTCCCTATTAAGTCACTATAAAAGGAAGCGGCGTAATGCAGCAAATGTGCGTGTGCAGCACCACAGCCATTAGATACTACAGTCTTGTGATGAAGTCGTATCACCATAGTATACACATGAGATCAAAATTAGAGAACAAGGTATGATCACTTGCTTTTTTCAGAAATATATTGATGAACATTTGAAGATTTTTTTTGTAAGGGGTGCACCATGCCTCCAGAACAAAAGATCCAAAGTTTATCAACAAGATGTGATGATGATAATTAGAGAACAGCAATGACTGTAGCACAGAGAAAGATGATCAGTAAATGTTCTGCAGGTAACAACAGTCACAATCAGTAGGACGTGCACCGGCCGTCGCTGTGAATGACTTCAGCCCATCTGTGGACACAGGACATCACTAGTCTCACACTGCTCTGGTGGGATTTTGGCCCTCTCTTCTTCCAGTCTCTCCCACAGTTCTTTGACTGTTGTGGGTTTCTTAGCCATAACTTTGTCACCAAGGATTTTCCAGAGGTTTTCTAGTGGGTTTAGATCAGGACTCAGGCGGCCATTTCATTGAAACTGCTTTCCCCATTTTGCTGTGTGACAGGGGGCATTGTCCTGCATTGAGTGATGAACGCATGTAAGGAACCACGTGTTGTTGAAGAAGGTTCTGATCCACACTTGCATTCACTCTGCCATGTAGCTGTATGAGAGGTCCAATTCCTGCTGCGGAAAACATTCCCCAAACCATGACACTTCCTCCACCGCATTTCACTGACTTCTTAACACGCTTTGGGTTCCTTCTTTCCCCAGTTTGTCAATGAACATAATATTTCCTATCAAACCCAAATAAATTAAACTTGATGAGCTGTGGACACTTCTCCTCTGTCTACACAACATGCTCCTCATCAAAGGTGAGTCTAGCCTTTTGATTCTTTCTTCTAATGAGAGGTTTGTCTTTCAGTCCAAATGCTCTTAAACATTGTGACTCTGTAGGACGAGACAGATTCTTACCCTTTTCAGTGCTGAACTGGCGAGCAATGCCAGCTGCAGTGTTGAACCCATGGAGATTCTCCGCATTATCCTGTCCTCTCTTGCATTTCTCTTTCGAGGGCGACCAGCTTTCTTGGGGTTTGTGATGTAAAGATGCTATAATTTCGAAATCACAGACTTGAAATGACCAACTTCTCTTGCCATGGCTGATAGGGTCACCCCTTTGGCCTTCATCTGGACTACCTGGTGCCGAGGTATTCTCAAGCCTGAAAGTTAACCCATACCCATAGGAAAGAGGATACGTTCCCGACTACTCAGGTTAGGGCTATCTCAATTGAAAAACGAAAAAAAAAAGGCATGGCTCATGGAAGAAGAGGGGGGAAATCCAGACTAATGGGAAACTTGGCAACAGTGCCAAATTTGCTGATCTTGTTACATGCAAGTAACACCGGTTGAAAGGGGGTGGACCATGCCCCGAAGACACTGATCGCGTCATATCATAGTGGTGTGAACTGTGTCCATGTATCTATCTATTGTGTATGTAAGGTACTCACGCATAGAGTATAAGTGTGGCCATCTAGTGGCCGGTTTTGTGTAGTGCTCCTAGGTGTAAAGATTAGAATCTGCCTAGCAGTAGCAGTACTATAGGCAGGAAGCAGTTAAGATCTGAGTATTGCCCACAGGAGGCGGAGCCAGCTGCAGGGAACAGCCTGACTCCATCTTGGTCCAGCCAGTGAGTGAAAATTTGTACTGGTAAGTAGTATAACCGTAGTAAGTGGTTATTTGTGGCATCCAGGGTCACAGCGAGAACAGTGCACCTGGGAAGGACTCCATTCAGACACATGTAAAGTATTGCAGAATGAGTTAACTGAGAGCTGTCAGTGAGCCACTCATCCTTCTCCAAAGTGACCATGCTTCAGAACATAAAACGCACGCAGGGACCTGCACAGGTGGCGTAAGGAGTCAGGGAAGAGCCTAGGACAGGTGAGTATAGCCTGTGTTTTTTTGCATTTTTTTTAACCCCTTCTTTCACCTCCTTTTACAAACGGCAATCGGGACACTTTCGATTCGGACCGATCTTTTTTGGACCAAATTTTGGAAAATGTTCTCACCTCTAATGACCAACGTGAGAGATTATGTTTAATTCCGGAAACCTTGGCGGCCGGCACGGCACTGGAGACACATGGCAGCTGGGATACAGCGTCCACAGAAACACAATCTGCTCCTGGTGCATGACTAAGTAATCAGGGAGTTGTCCTTCACGGCCTTTGAGGTTTGCAGATAGCACTCACATTGTCTCCGAAAAGGTGAATGGAATGTGGCCCCCACCTCTCCGGACGGAGTGCAGGTACCCAATCAGCGGCCTGTATCCGAGCCTTCCGATGATTGTTACTGGCTGGCGCTGTGTCACATATACAGTATCCGAGCTCCTGGAAAACCCCATTCATTAAACCACATTCACATGATCGCTTCATTCACTGGGCAGAACAAAGATAAACAGTTACCCGGTGCCAAACCTGACGGAAGTAAGATACAAAGGAGAGAAGTGGATACAATGAGGCGCGGCATTATACGGCGCGCTGTGCCAAAATTACCGGGCGGAATCCGACTACTCAATTGCGATTGAAATAAATAAAGGGGCAATTCACGGAGGACGATCTTCTGATATGTCAACTTTGTACACCCGGGACAGAAAACTCTGACACACACAGCATAAGACAATAAGAGATTCAGGAGGAAAGCAAGAGCAGGAAGGAAGACAAAAAAGGGCCCCTGTGTAAGAACAATAAATGGGCACTTTGCAACCCAAGAATCGTCAAAATGCACAATTCCATCTACTTTGGAGGTCGTCATGGGCCCCCTTACCTCTTGGTATCTTGGTTGCACCAATGATATGTCCACCCCACCCCAGGAGAAGAGAAAGAAGAACGCTTGGTTTATCTGGATATATAGGGTGTTTAGGCTCCTTAGTTTGCAGAAGCAGTGATCTGCAAAGATGCTAGATCCTCATCGGCGCCAAAAGTCACAGTTAACACAGTTTGTCTTAGAAAGGCAACATTTTGAGCCCATGTGCGGCTGCACAGGTTGCACCAATGATATGTCTACCCCGGCCCGGGAGAAGAGAAAGGAGAACGCTTGGTGCATCTGGGGGTACAGGGCGTTCAGACACCTTAATTTGCAGAAGCAGTGATCTGCAAAGACGCTAGATCCTCATCGGCGCCAAAAGTCACCGTCAACATTGAGCTAATACTCTAAGAGAGCCAGGATTTCTTTAAGTGCACTAAGCACTTAGCACCGCATTTGCATATTGCAAAAATCAAGGATTTCTCTAATTTTGGGGGACAGATACCAATGCATTTAGTTTTCAGTAACCTACATGCCCATATTAACAGTTTAGGGAGGTTGTGTCTTGATGTGACTTGTTGGATAGGACCTCCAGGCTGTTTCTCATGCCAGGAGGCCCTATGTTATCCTTAAGCTAGCTCAGGGATACTCCTGATGGTGGATATGCCCGAGTCACATTCCTGGCCCTGCTCCTGACCAGACCTAGGGAAGGACGGGGCAAGAGTGTGATGCTAAACACAGATGAAGATAGACAAAGGAAAACCAGAACTCTGACACACACACGAATATACAATGAGATATTGAGGAGGAAAACAAGAGCAGGAAGGAAACTACAAAAGGCAACTGGGGTAAACTGCACAAAGCAACAAGAACTACAAGCACCAGAAAGTTGTGGATGCCACACTGCACCAGACTACCTAAGACAAGCTATAGCTGGCATAGGATGAAGGATTCAGCCAGTATAAATAGGAGGGGAGCAGATGTGATAGGCTCCCTCATAATAGGTGACCAAAGAGAGCAAACAAGCAGACTAGCAGAGATTAACTCTTGCTAGCCTGCCTATGAATCAGCACACAGCAGGTCGATGCCCAAATCTGCCTGTGTTGATCCCAGACACCATAGAATCTCTCAGGCAGAATCTGCAATCTGAACAGGACCTGACACCGCCATGACAGTTGGCAAAGTTAGGGAAAATCTCCGACAGGTTGATCTTAAAGAGGTATTCTCAAGTTTGGAAGCTACCTCTTTTTGATCACTCGGACCACCACCAGTCCTTAGAAATGGGGTCCGTAGGATCTACGTATGAATGGATTGGTGACCGACTACGCGCACTGCCGCTCCATTCATATGGGAGTCCAGATGGAACAATGGAGGGAAATCCAGATGGAAGAATGGAGGCAGATGCAGCAGGGGCTGCAAAGTTGTAATGCACTAGAAAGCAATGAGAAACCGATGCAGCAGAGCTGTATCTGCAATGAGTATCCAGCGACTTAGCAGCATCAGTCCTGTGAAGAGCAAATAAAGTAGCAGAGATGGTTCAAAATCAGAGACTGCACAGCAATTTAGTAGAAATAAAGGCAGCAATGAGAAATCGGTGTAGCAGAGCTAGGTTTGTACTGAAGTCCAATAGAAAAGCTGCATTTGTAATGAAGTCCAATAGGAAAACTAGCATGGTGATAAATTAGAGCTGGGTTTGAATTGAAGTATGATAGCAGAGCAAGCTCGGTGATGTAGCAGAGCTCTGTTTGCAATGAAGTCCAATAGAAAAGCAGGGTTTGTAATGAAGTCGAATAGGAAAACAAGCATAGTAATAAAGCAGAGCTGCGTTTGTAATGAAGTCCAATAGAAAAGCTGAGTTTGTGTGACGCCCCTGGCCTATCAGGTCATCACAGGGTATTGTGCAATCTGCCCTTCTGCATGATGTCCAACTCCTCCTTGGTTGCGGGTCCCTGACATTTGGTGTTGCCAAGAACAAGCTAATCAAAATCCTAGGAAGACTCTGCACCACACCCACCAGACACACCAGTGGACGGCCTGAAGGCAATAGGGCCGCCCACTTGGGGGTTTGGTAAGGGGGGTCAGGAGTGTCAGGAGACGGTGAGTTGAGTGGTGACTCTCGAGAGGAGAGGTCAGGAGCTGGGCTCCCAGACACTACTTGGTGGCAGACGTTGGTCTGGGCCTGGTAGGAGCTGGAACCCCGGTCGCAGGGGATCGTAACAAGGGGCACGGACTGTCGAGGAGGGCAGCCGGCGGCCTTCTGCCATGACCGGGCAGGGGCCAGGGCACGACGGGGTATGTGGACCCTAGGTCAGGAAGTAGCTTCAGGCGTCCTGGCAATTTACCCGACGAGGACGGAGTCTTCAAGACTCGCTCTCCACCCGCTCCAAAATCGGGTTACTAGCGCAACGAGGGGGATAGGACTTTCCCAATACATAGTCCAGAAAATCCCAAGCGTGAACCCTGAGACCAAGCTCACCCAGTTAGTCATACGGGTGAGCGGGAGCCGACCAGTTTTATACTCAAGGGACCAACCAGATAAACTAGGTGCCATGGTAAAGGTCACAGACTAACAGGCAACACCAACAGGCACAGGATCCAGGCATGCTCCCTCTCAGCAGCAGCGGTATCCAGAACTTTGGTTTACCACAGTTGTCGGTGTCAACATTATTAGACTGAGTGAGTACGCAAGTGACCCTTACCGTCCCAACGGCACCTCCCCGCAGCCCTCATCGAGTCCCAGGGCATCCCCCCTACCCGTGGAGGGGTTAAACACCTGGCTGCCCACACCATCGCCACCGGGTACTCCCAACTGCAGCGGTGGTACTCCACCTTACCACACACCACGGATGGCGTCACGAACTTCAAACATAACACCCCGTGTAACTATTCCCCTTTATTCCGAGTGGCCGCGCGACCCCGACCCCCGGGTCCGGAGAACCCTCGTGCCACCGCGGATCTGGATCCGAGCAGCCCAGCTGCTGACGCGGGGGCGGCACATTTCAATTAAGTCCAATAGGAAAACTAGCATGGTGATAATGCAGAGCTGGGTTTGAATTGAAGTATGATAGCAGAGCAAGCTCGGTGATGTAGAAGAGCTGGGTTTTGTAACGAAGTCCAATAGAAAGGCTGGTTTTGAAATTAAGTCCGAGAACAGAACAAACTCAGCAGAGCCGTGTTTGGAACAAATTTCAATAGAAAAGCTGGGTTTGTAAGGATGTCCAATAGGAAAACTTGCATGGTAATAAAGCAGAGCTGGGTTTGAAATGAAGTGCGATAGCTGAGCAAGCTCGTAGAGTGATGTAGGTAGAGCTGGAATTGTAATGTGTCGCCCAGGGTTATGGGGTACTCGGTCCCGGGCAGTGTATATCTTGGGAATGTCACTTTGGTGGCTGTTGCCCGGTTCCGTGCCCTGGGTGCTTTTTGAAAAGGGGAATATTTACAGGGGATTAGAATAGTGTTCACGTGTGACGCCACTTGCAGTGTTGCGGCTATGTAGATGGAGCCGCCACTGCACAATGTCCACTACTGAGGCTGGTGTTAATGGCAGCCTGGATGTAAGGCCCTCCGCAAGCAGGGCCGGGCCCCAGAGGATAGGTGTTATTGTGACGCGCTGGACTAGCCAGGTAGTCACAGTTAGGCCCTTGCACTACACCCATCCCCAAATAAGGTGACAGCAGCCAACCTATTAAACCCTAGTCACCTCCCTCTGGGTTTGATGTCCACACCAGGTGGGCGGAGCCAGGCGGTTGGCTATGCCCTCCGAGGAGCTCACATGCCCAGAGGCAGGAAAAACACGTTAGATTAAGTTAGGGAGTGAAGGAGTCAAGTTCAAGAGCAGACCTGGTTCCAGGTCTGCTACTGTCTAACACCAGTGTCCTGGGTAGGTGCCCGGGCACTTTGGCTAGGAGGCAGACGGTGGTGGCTGTCTGGAGGAGCCGGGAAGACAGCACGGTGGAACCGTAGGTAGCCGGGACAGGGTAGTGGCCCGCCGGTACCGAATCGGGGAACCAGCTGGAAACCGGAGCACAAGTGAGGGTACTCAGACCCTGAAACACGGTCCCGAATCTACCGGACCCTGTTAAACTGATTGAGGTCTGGACTTTAGGTCCTTTCCCACCCAAAGTCCCGAAAAAAGGCAACAGCCCACCGATTCTGGATGACGGCCACCGCCAAAGGCCAAGAGATCCAACGGGCCAGCGCCTGCGGGCAAATGGGCTCTCCCAACGTACACACCGGGGAGCGGGACTCCCGTCGCTGAAGTGCGGGCTGTCCATTTCTACAAAAAGGTGCAGGAGAAAGACGGACACCATCAACCCGTTTGGGGACCGAAGCAACCGGCTGCGGGCACCGACCATCCTCCATTTGGTTTACCAGAGACTCCTGTGTGTTTGTCCGAGTAAGTACCACTAAGCCTGCAGGCCACGCACCAACACTGCACCACATCAACCGGGTCCCGGGGCCACCACTCCCTGCCCACGGAGGGGTTAACATCACAAGCTGCCCCCAACATCTCCCCCAGGGTGCCCAGTAATCGGCAGCGGTGGTGCCTACATTGACCACAACCTGTGGGTGGCATCACGAACTCTAACCTAAAAACCCCCTTTCAACACGCCAGCCCCCTTTCAGATCGACGTGATCCCCGGTCCGGAGACGCTCGAGCCATCGACACACGAGCCCGGATCCGAGCGGCTCGGCTACAGCCGAGCGCGGGGAGGTACATTATGACGGGTCACGGAAGAAGGTCGTCCACACAAGGGGTTTCAGTGCAACTGGTTCTTTACTCACTTTCTGGTGGTAACTGGTCACCCGAGGCCGGCTGGTTTCACCTTTTAGCCCCAGTGTCGGTTTAGTCATCTGGTGCCTTCTTCCCCTGCACCAGTCTTTTGGTTGGTGTGTCCCCGTGGCATAGAGCACTTGGGGGTCCCCTTCTGGTGGTATTGTTCCACTGCAGTCTGTATGACAGTAGCGTGAACCCTATGGGGTTGGAGTCTCTGGTCCTGTCCCCAGTTCTCCCTTTGCTACTGTACCGCCCTGCGGGCTCGGCTGCGACCGCCGAGCCGCTCGGATCCGTGCTCGCACTGCGGGTGGTGGCTCGAGCCTCTCACGGACTCGGGGGTCACGTCGCTCTGCAAGGGAGTTGGCGCTACACGCGGGGATGTGGGGTGTTTGGATTTGAGGTGATAGTTCGTGACGCCACCCACGGATTGTGGTGATTGTAGACATCACTGCTGCGGTGAAGGTGTGGGGGCCCCTGGGAGCGATGTAGTAGCGCAGCTAGGTGTTGACCCCTCCGTGGGTAGGGGATGTTGGTCCCGGGATCCGGTGGGCCGGGGCCCGGGTGCAGGGTGTAGTGTTGCGGTGCAGCACGGCGCGGTGCCTGATGGCACTGGTGTACTCACTCTGACACAAGACACTGGAGTCACTGGTAAATCAAACGGAGTGATGAACGGGGCCCGCAGCCGGCTGCAGCTTTTCCCAGGTTAGATTGGTAATGTCCGCCTTTCTCCTGCACCTTTGTATGTGAATCTTGACTCTCGTGCCTAAGCACCGGTAGTCCGCTCCCCTGCTTGTATCTGTTGTAGGAGCCCGTTTGCCCGCAGACGCTGGCCCTTGGATCTCTGGCCCTTGGCGGTGACATTTATCCGGAATGGTTGGGCTGTTGCCTTCAATCGGGACTTAGATGGGAATGAACCCCTGAGGTTTAGACTGCAATCAGCTAATTTGACTATGGTGGTGGCTTCTAGCCTAATTCGGGGTCTGAGTACCCTGCCTGGTGCTCCAGTATCCAGTTGGCTCCCCGGTTCGGTTCCGGCGGGCCACTACCCTGTCCCGGTCCCTTACGGTTCCACCGGTCGTCTTCCCGGTCTCCTGCAGGTGGCCACTACCGTCTGCCTCCTTGCCAATAGTGACTGGGCTCCAACCCAGCCACCGGAGTAGTCTGTGGCAGGCCTGAGCACAGGTCTGCTTCTGGACACAACCTCCCTACTTCACTGTCAGAACCACTCTCTCAACTAACTTGAACTTGACTACTAGGTTCCCGCCTCCAGGCCTGTGAACTCCTCGGTGGGTGGAGCCAACCACCTGGCTCCACCCCCCTGGTGTGGACATCAAACATGGAGGGTGGTGACAAGGCTTTTAGTTTGACTGCTGTTACCTAACTGGGAAGGGGGTGTGTAGTGTTGTTGTGTTTACCTAAGACGACCTGGATAGTCCAGGGCGTCACACTACTGAGTCCTGAACTTCAAGGTCAGCGAGGTCCGTGATGGTCCCCTCATTGTGCAGGTGTTATCAGGTCTGCCTGGAGCTTGTGCCTGACCTAGGGTCCTGTACCCCGTTGGTGCGTAGTTCCGGGAGTACTCCACCGTACTCCACCGGCAGCTAACCGACAGGGCCCTCAGGTCACTGTTCACTCCTGTCAGTCCGTTCACTTCCACTCCTTCACTGTCCACTGTCTCACTCCGACTGTCCTCAGTCCGCCCCTTCCACCTCGTCAACTGGTGGACTGGGTGGCTCTACCTCTAGGTGGCCGTCCATTGGACCATCCCTAGCCTGTTACCATTCTATGGGGGAATGTAGGGGAAGAACAGGGATTTTTGGGAATGTTTGTGTGTTACCGAAACTGGTCTTCTGGGTTCCTAGGGGATAGGCCATGTATCTTGGTGAGGGATGCAGTATCTTGTAGCTCCCTGATGGCTTCAGGGGCGCTACAGTAACAAGTTCCAACAGAAAAGCTGGGTTTGTAATGAAGTCTAATAGAACAGCTGGGTTTGTAATGAAGTCCAATAGGAAAAGTAGCATGGTGATAAAGCAGAGCTGGGATTGAAATGAACTCTGATAGTAGAGCAAGCTTGGTGATGTAGCAGAGCATGATTTGCAAGGAAGTTAAAAAATAGATGTAAGATATAAACATGACATTAACACTAATTACCTGGTGTCTTGCTAAATATAGTGTTTACAATGGGAATTGCTAACAGCTAATTGATCGGGGTGCCAAATGTCAGACCCCAGCTGATCTATCATCAATTTCGTCAATCCCTTTGTAGTGAAAACCCCATGAGCTACAGATTGGACAACCGATGACATCTTACACATCACAAGTGAAACAGCTGAATAAAATATCTTAATGGGGGTTCCACGAGAGACATGACAGATTTCTTCCATAAACAGCGCCACCTTAGTTCACAGGCAGGAAGAGGTACTGCAGCTCAGTCCCAATCACTTGAAATACCATACACAACACATGGGCAGCAAGGAAAGAAATCGGCTATGTTTTACCAACCCTTCACAACCCCTTTAAGGCTTTAGTGGATGACTCGGTAGTAAACGCTCTTTAAGATATCATTAAGGCATGATGCATACTTCCTTGAGAAATGAAAGGCTGCGTATATAATGTGTGCCTGTGTCATCTGCGTAGGTGACAGATGCAGTAGAAGTCGGTGTCTAAATGTAATTTGGATTACACAGTTTTCTTTTTACGACTGTGTTAAGATATAAAATAGGATTGTAAAATTTTTAATAATGGTTTCACTTTAATCCGGGGAGATTAATGTGTGTGTGCGCTGTGCCAGATGTATATGACCAGGGGAACGCTGAGCCGCTTTCCGCAGTAATCCTGTTTCCAGGCATGCCATTGTCTAAACCATGCTGTTATGTGCAATGCGATGTCAACACTTTTCCCACCCCCCGAAATGTTAACGAAAGAGGAGATCGCCTTGTACCTACGATTCACACTGACCTAAATGCTATACTTGAGAGCACTGTCTGTAATAATGGTTTTTTAGATGTTTTTTCACTGCTTTTGGTGCAGATAGGTCCGGACGTGCGCGAGATGATTCCATATGGAATACCTATTCTATACAGGGACTCATTACAAGCACGTGTAGCACCCCTGAAGCCCTCAGGGTGCTACAAAGGTTCTGCATCCCCACCAGGATGCAGGGCCTACCCCTTTAGGGAGACAGAACCCCAGCAACAAAAACCCAGGTAATCCCAGTTTTCCCCAACAGTCCCCCATACAATGGTGCCTAGCTAGGGTTGGACCAATGGATGGCCGCCTAGAGGTGGAGCCACTCCAATCCACTAGTTGACCAGGCGGGAGGGGCAGACTGTGGAGAGTAGTCAGTAGTAGTGTAGTGTCGCGGGCGGAGGAGGGGACGCTGCGCTCTCCCACTGCTCGGGTCCGGCTGCTGCTGCCGCTGCTGCTCGGTGGTGGCTCGAGCGGCGCTCCTCGCCCGTGAGTGAAACGGGGATTTGATTGTGGGGATTTGATATTGTCCATGACGCCACCCACGGTTGTGGTGATATTGGTGACACCACCGCTGCTCTGGACGGGGGATCCCGGGAGCGATGACAGGGAGCAGCCTGGATGTTAGTTCTCCCCTCCGTGGGTAGGGGGTTGGTTGTCCCGGGGCCCGGTGATGGGGTAGGGATGGATGGCAGGCGGGTTACAGGGCCTGGTGAGGTGCAGGGTCGCGGAGGCAGCGCTGTGCCACATGGCACGGTGGTACTCACTCAGCCAATGATGAGGACACAGTTCTCGGTAAAACACACGGCTGGATGGACGGGTCCCACAGACGGCTGCGGTGTTTCTCCTCCCGGCAGGTTGATTGTGACTGCCTTTCCCTGCACCTGTGTAACGTGTACGGTTCCAATGGGTTCCCACCGGTAACCCGCTCCCCAGCTTGGATGGGTGCTGAAGGAGCCCCTTTTGCCCGCAGGCTCTGGCCCTGGGAACTTTAGCCTTGGCGGTGACTGTGTTTCCCTCTCTCGGTTGGACTGTTGCCTTCTGACGGGACTTGGCTGCTGGGAAACCCAGGAGGTTCGCTTCCCTAACGGATTTGGCAAATTCACAGCGACTCCTAGCCTTGCCGGGGTCCGTAAGCCCCTGCCGGATGGTGCTGGCTTCTCTTTGCAAACCAGTCCGGTACCGCCGGGCCACCGCCCGTCCACGGTCCTTACGGTTAGCTCCAATAGGCCACTCCTGCAGACGGTCACCACCGTCTGCCAACCTTGCTGATCTGTCCGGCCACACACCCGGACCAACTTCAGGCTTCTCTACTGCTACTTCCCTCCTTCCACTTTCACTTCCAACACTAATCTCTCTCCACTCCTCAACTCATCTCCTTCCAAACTGATCTGCCTTACTTTTCCCGCCTCCAGGACTGTGAACTCCTCGGTGGGCGGGACCAACCGCCTGGCCCACCCCCTGGTGTGGACATCAGCCCCTGGAGGGAGGCAACAAGGGTTTTTGTCTGACTTCGGTGTGCCTGACCGGGAGTGTGGGGTGTGTAGGTGTTGTTACCTGTGGCTCCTGGCTTATCCAGGGCGCCACAGTAGCGTTGACAGTAAGGTGGGAAGGTGTGACTGAGCAACGTCCTGATGGGTTAATGGTGACCTGGTACCCAGGAGAAGTGGTTGCCGGTGGAGTACTCCCGGAACTACGTACTGACGGGGTACAGGTCCCTAGGACAGGAAAGAGCTTCAAGCTGACCTATTAACATCTGCTCAGCAAAAAGGACCATGAAGGACCTTGCTGACCCTAAAGAATCTGAAGACACAGTAGCAAAGAGAGAACTGGGGATAGGACCAGAGACTCTAACCCCACAGGGTTCACGCTACTGTCAGGCGGACAGAAGTGGACAAACCACAGACCGGAGACCCCCAGTGTTCCATACCATGGGGACCCACTTACCAGAGACAGGTGCAGGAGAAGAAGCTACCAGAGAATCAGACTGGCACTGGGATGAAGGGGACCTGGAGGTGAAACCAGTCGGCCTCGAGCAACCAGTTAACATCCAAAGTGAGTAAACCAGTTGCAGTAAATACCTGTCTAGACTCCTTCTTCCGACGCCCACTGTACCATACACCTGCTGGAGTAATACCCTACTTGCGAAGGAATTACCATACTAGCTGCTAATACCATCAGCCCCAGTAGAGACATTCTGCAGCGGCGGCTCCCTACACTTAGCCGCAACACCGCAAGTGGTGTCTCGTATAAACTTTATTCACTAATCCCCTGTAAATATCCCCATTACAAAAAGGGCCCAGGGGACAAAACCGGGTAACGGCCAGCACTGTGACATTCCCAAAAGAGACACTTTCCGGAACCGAGTACCCCATATCCCTGAGTGCTACATACGTATAGTATAACACATACTTTCCAACGCTTCTGGAATGTCTTGCATTGTTACTCACTTGTCTTGGTTTCAGGGCCGGGCCTTGCTCTTTTGCTCTAAAACTGTCGCCCTCTTTTGTGGTCCACACAACGTTTCTCAAACTCTTGAGACATCATCACTTTTTAATACCTGCTAAAACAGCTGTTTGTTTCTTTTCTACTTGCATTTACTTTGTGGATTAGACCTGTTGATTAATCCTTCATCTGCTGTAAGCATATCAAACTCTTCACTGTTGTTGTTCACACTACAAACTCTGCAGTAACAGCGTATTATGTTCTCTAAAGGAAAGATTCAGTTTGCCTGTTCACCTCTGCTGTCTACATCCCTGCCTAGGATCATCTGTCTGCTGAGAGTGTAAAGTGCCAGGGAGGGGCAGTCGTGGCCGGGCGAGGGTTGTGGTCCTCAACCCACCCCGGGACTGTACAGACACGGAGGGCAGAGATGTGTATGGATGTATGGAGAGAGTGTGAAGGTGGGACCTGTCTGCAGTTGCACATCTGGGTTTCCATTCTCAGAATCCCGTTCACTACAATCGGCCTTGTGGATCGCAATGTCAGAGACGAGTCCACCACCAGATAAAACTTCAATAACTTTACTAAACAGTTGATTCGCATACAGTTTGCATTTCTTCAAGGCAGACTTTTCATCATTGTCACTTACATACATTATTTCTCATACCAAGCCCGGCTCTACAGTTATGAAAACCAAGGGGCGATTTATCCTCTCCTTTTCGGACCAAGGGATGCCTGCCTGCTCCTCTACCTCTATACTGGGTCATATGGGCGTCTCCGTTCTACGGTTCCGGTGCCTCCTCTTTCAGCCATCTTCGTCTTCCTTCTGAAGCCTGTGTGCATGATATGTCCTACGTCGTACACACTCACCGGTCCCGTGCAGGCGCACTATAATATTTTGATCTGCCCTGCACACGGCAGATAAAAGTGCGCCTGCGCAGTTCCTCAATGCCGGCTAGTGTGGGTGACGTAGGACACGTCATGCACCCAAGCTTCAGAAGAAGGAGGACAAAGATGGCCAAAAGAGGAGGTGCCTGTACTGGAGAATGGAGACACCCATCTGACCAGTCTGCACCGCACCGCCCCTTAGGTGAGTATTATAAGGTGAATGCATGTTCTACACAGCGGCCTGGGCTCATATATATAGCATGTTAGAATGTGTATATAAGAGCCCACTGGTGGTGGCCCCAGCTTATAGTTGCCAAATCTGATGACAGGTTCCCTTTAAGAGTTGATCCAAGAAAGGAGGCTCCCAGAAAGGAGAAGACCCCCATGGATTTCTGGTAGAGTTGGCATCTTCCATGTGCCCTCCAAAGCCTTTTGGAAACCAGAACTTCATAAAGGTTTCTTGTGTATGAATCTTTAGGATAGGTCATCAATGTCTGATCGGCCAGGGTCCGACATCCCGCAACTTGACGATCAGCCGTTCTTGGAACCGCCGCCGGTAGCAGGTGGCCGAAAATGCTCCATTCCGGATCTGCCCCGTCAAACGATAGCGGCCGTGGCCAGGTACTGCACATCCATCTCCTATTGATTTAAATGGGAGGCGGATGTGCAGTACCTGGTAGGTAGGGCAGCTCCGGAACTGAGCATTTCCAGCCGCCGGCACTGAAGACAACTGATTGAAGGGGTACCGGGTGTCGGACGCTGGCAAGTTGGACATCGATGAACTATCCTAAGGATAGGCCATCAATGGTAAAGTAGTGGACAACCTCTCAGCCACTACAGGGGGCACTTAGGGAACATTATTATTGGGTTAGAGGGCACAATACTTGACTTGCCCTCAGTACCGGCAATTCACATTACTCCACTGGTTAGATGGACTGGTCTTGACTGAACAAGACTTCCATTAGTGGTTGATATGACTGGTAAAAGGAATCTCATTGTTTCAAAACTAGAACAACTCAGATTTCGTGCTTTCAGGGGTTTTTATTTCCTTCCATTCAGATGCAATCAGGCAGATCAGCCTCGAAGGATATGAAAAGCAAAGGAACAATCATTTTGTTGTTCATGAATTGGTGCTTCACTCAATTTACAATTACTTGTCACTGGTATGTCAGGTCATATTAATTAAAATCATGCCCAAAAATTTAGCTAAATTTATTTTAACCCCATCAGAACTGGCCTATTTTGGGCCATAAGGACAAAGCATTTATGTTCCATTTCTTCATTCTTGCATTAACAGAGCTATAACATTTGATTTCTCTGTTGATCGACTCATATGAGAGCTTTTCTTTTGAACACTTCACCTATTTTCTAAGTAAATATATTTCTTAAGGTGCTATTGACATGAATTTCTCACCAGATGTCGGTAACAACCCATCCAATCCACACAGGCAAAGAAATCAATCCATAGATGTCCGTAAATTTAGTGATGAAGTATTGAAGCCGCTTGCTGAAATGTATTTATTATTTTGTACAAAAGCCTTTGTTGGTGATGAAGCTTCTAGATGCCTCATGTGTGGAGAAACTATTGTACTGCATCGCTCAGGTGGGATTTTGGCCCATTCTTCCACACAAACACTCTTCACATCCAGGAGGTCCCAGCTCCTTCTATGAACTCAGAGCTTTAATTGCTTCCATAAATGTTCTATTGGATTCAGCTCTGGTGATCCGCTCGGCCATTCTAGCAGATTTATTTTCTTTCTCTGGCTGAGTGTTTGGGATCATTGTCTTGCTGAAATGTCCACCCTCGTTTCATCTTCATCATCCTGGTAGATGGTAGCAGAGGGGGAATGCATTACTTATTGTTTTCTTTGAAACAATTGTACTTGCTGATTCCAGATCTTTCTGTAGCTCTCCACAGGTGGTCCTTGTCTCATGGAAAAATCTTCTGATAATTCTTTTCTGTCTGAAATCTTGCGGCAATACCTGGACATGGCCGGTTCATGGTGAATTGATGTTCTTCCACTTCTGGATTATGACCCCAGCAGTGCTCACTGGAACCTTTGTCTTTCCCAGTCTCTGTTTGTCTTTCCCAGTCTCTGTCTGTTTCTCCCAGTCTCTGTCTGTCTCCCCGTCTGTCTCCCCGTCTGTGTCTGTCTCTATCCATGTCTGTCTGTCTGTCTGTCTATCTCTCTGTCTGTATCTATCTCTTTGTCTGTCTGTGTCTATCTCTCTGTCTCAGTATCATTCTCTGTTTGTCTCTCTCTATCTCTTTGTCTGTCAGTCAGTCTCTTTCCCTGCCTGTCTCTTTCCCCGTCTGTCTCTTTCCCCATCTGTCTCTTTCCCCATCTGTCTCTTTCCCCATCTGTCTCTTTCCCTGTCTCTGTCTCTTTCCTTGTCTCTCTGTGTCTGTCTGACTCTGTCTGTCTCTTTGACTGTCTTTTTCTCTGTCTCTTTCCCTGTCTATCTCTGTCTCTCTGTCTCTTTCTCTGTCTGCCTCTTACTACAGTTAGGTCCAGAAATATTTGGACAGTGACACAATTTTCGCGAGTTGGGCTCTGCATGCCACCACATTGGATTTGAAATGAAACCTCTACAACACAATTCAAGTGCAGATTGTAACGTTTAATTTGAAGGTTTGAACAAAAATATCTGATAGAAATTGTAGGAATTGTCACATTTCTTTACAAACACTCCACATTTTAGGAGGTCAAAAGTAATTGGACAAATAAACCAAACCCAAAAAAAATATTTTTATTTTCAATATTTTGTTGCGAATCCTTTGGAGGCAATCACTGCCTTAAGTCTGGAACCCATGGACATCACCAAACGCTGGGTTTCCTCCTTCTTAATGCTTTGCCAGGCCTTTACAGCCGCAGCCTTCAGGTCTTGCTTGTTTGTGGGTCTTTCCGTCTTAAGTCTGGATTTGAGCAAGTGAAATGCATGCTCAATTGGGTTAAGATCTGGTGATTGACTTGGCCATTGCAGAATGTTCCACTTTTTTGCACTCATGAACTCCTGGGTAGCTTTGGCTGTATGCTCGGGGTCATTGTCCATCTGTACTATGAAGCGCCGTCCGATCAACTTTGCGGCATTTGGCTGAATCTGGGCTGAAAGTATATCCCGGTACACTTCAGAATTCATCCGGCTACTCTTGTCTGCTGTTATGTCATCAATAAACACAAGTGACCCAGTGCCATTGAAAGCCATGCATGCCCATGCCATCACGTTGCCTCCACCATGTTTTACAGAGGATGTGGTGTGCCTTGGATCATGTGCCGTTCCCTTTCTTCTCCACACTTTTTTCTTCCCATCATTCTGGTACAGGTTGATCTTGGTCTCATCTGTCCATAGAATACTTTTCCAGAACTGAGCTGGCTTCATGAGGTGTTTTTCAGCAAATTTAACTTTGGCCTGTCTATTTTTGGAATTGATGAATGGTTTGCATCTAGATGTGAACCCTTTGTATTTACTTTCATGGAGTCTTCTCTTTACTGTTGACTTAGAGACAGATACACCTACTTCACTGAGAGTGTTCTGGACTTCAGTTGATGTTGTGAACGGGTTCTTCTTCACCAAAGAAAGTATGTGGCGATCATCCACCACTGTTGTCATCCGTGGACGCCCAGGCCTTTTTGAGTTCCCAAGCTCACCAGTCAATTCTTTTTTTCTCAGAATGTACCCGACTGTGGATTTTGCTACTCCAAGCATGTCTGCTATCTCTCTGATGGATTTTTTCTTTTTTTTCAGCCTCAGGATGTTCTGCTTCTGAGAGTTCCTTAGACCGCATGTTGTCTGGTCACAGCAACAGCTTCCAAATGCAAAACCACACACTTGTAATCAACCCCAGACCTTTTAACTACTTCATTGATTACAGGTTAACGAGGGAGACGCCTTCAGAGTTAATTGCAGCCCTTAGAGTCCCTTGTCCAATTACTTTTGGTCCCTTGAAAAAGAGGAGGCTATGCATTACAGAGCTATGATTCCTAAACCCTTTCTCCGATTTGGATGTGAAAACTCTCATATTGCAGCTGGGAGTGTGCACTTTCAGCCAATATTATATATATAATTGTATTTCTGAACATGTTTATGTAAACAGCTAAAATAACTAAACTTGTGTCACTGTCCAAATATTTCTGGACCTAACTGTATGTCTATGTATATGTCTGTCTGTCTGTCTATCTTTCTGTCTGTCTCTATCCGTCTCACCACCGACATCTTATTACCTCACACATAAGCTTCTTATACTAACAGTTTAATTTGTTCCAAAAGCAACCAATCACAGCTCCTATTAATAACCTATACCTCCATTGACTTTAATGGAGGCAGATTTTTTGGAGAGTAACTGTTAAATTTTCCTGCCAAAACATAGTCTGTGATGTTCCCTGAGTCACATGAGGCGTCTGTGCAAAATTTCGTGATTGGAAATGCGCCGGTGCGGATTCCTTTAGCGGCCATACACACACATACATACATACATACATACATACATACATACACACATACATTCAGCTTTATGTATATGTATATTAATTACAGTATATAAATATATATAGATTTATTTTATTTATTTATTTTTTTATTTTGGGGGAGGGGGTTAAATAGGAAAAAAAAATGCAATTTTGTCAATTTTGGATTTTAGATATAACTGTAAGGTACACATTGCTATAAATGCAGTGGTGTCATATATGTATATACTGTATATATTTTTTAAATGAAATGTATTGATTTTTCACTTTAAACCATTTTTTAATATACTTTATTGATTTTTCTTTTCTTGCCCACTATGAGACTTGCCTTAGTAATTCCTTTCATATTGCTGTATATCACTGCCTGTCAGTGATTTACTGACGCAAAAATAAACACGGCTGATAGATTGTAAGCTTGCGAGCAGGGCCCTTACTCCTTTTGGTATCTGATGAATTGTGTTACCCTGTAATATCTCATATTGTCTGAATTATAAAGTGCTGTAGAATATGTTGGCACTATAATAATAATAGTAACATGACAAATCCAGGGTCCTATAATAAGCCCCCGGTTCTAGTGACAGCCTATTGGTACCTTTACAAAGGCACTAATGGTGTAATAGGGGGGCCTCAATCTTCTCCTAAATTCCTTATATACAGTATCACCATTTCTTTTGTCACGATGGCTATGGGATAGTGGGGAACCGGGGTTCCTAAATGACCCCTAAGCTATGGGGACCTATGCTATCCCTAAGCTCAGGGATACTCCTAATGGTGGAAAGGCCTGAGTCTCCTTCCTGGCCCTACTCCTGATCAGTCCTGATCTTATTCCCTTTCCCCCCTCCTCCCAGGGAGGGACGAGACATATGTTTGTTGAATACGACAGAAATAGACAGACAGGGGAAACCAAAACTCTGTCACACAACACGCACTCACATAGGTAAAAACAATAAGAGATCCAGAAGGAAAACAAGAACAGGAAGGAAGCTACAAGACAACAGGGCTCCAAGCAAAAAGCAACACTTTTACCAAAGAGTCTTGGACCCCAAAGCTCACAGAATAACCTATAGCTGGCATGGGTAGATTTCAACCAGCATAAATAGGAGGGGAGCACATGTGATTGGCTTCCCCACAACATGTGATCAAAGGATATTAACAAGCAGACTAGCACAGGATAACTCTTGATAGCCTGCCTATGAGTCAGCACACAGCAGGTCGACGCTCGTGTCTGCTTGTGTTGATCCCAGACACCAGAGAAACTATTGGGTGGTGTGTCAGAATCTACAATGTGAACAGAGCCCGACACCGCCATGACAGTCAGCGAAGTTTGTGCAAAACTCTGTGTGAGACCTATTGACTGTGGTATTTAAGGGATGAAACGGCCAAGATTAGAGTTAGTTCTGATCGTGACCATTGCAGTTAGATGTTATTTCTCAGACAACCATCAATAACCTCATGGCTATCCCTAACCTCAGGGATACTCCTAATGGTGGAGAGGTCTGAGTCTCCTTCCTGGCTCTGCCCCTGACCAGTCCTGATCTTATTCCCTTTCACCCAGGGAGGGACAGGACAGAAGTGTGTTAAAAACCACAGAAATAGACAGACAGGGGAATATAAAATTCTATTACTCAGCATACACACGTATAGGTATAAGACAATAAAAGACTAGGAGGAAAACAAGAGCAGGAAGGAAGCAACATGACAACAGGGGTAAACTTCACAACCGCTCTAAGCAAAACCAACACTTTCACCTGCAAGTCTTGGATACGAAAGCTCACAGAATAACCTATAGCTGGCATGGGTAGATTTCAACCAGCATAAATAGGAGGGGAACAGATGTGATTGGCTTCCCCACGTCTATAGATAATCTGATTTCCATAACTGCATGACGTTTTCTTCCTGGTGCTGCAATTTTAATGTTGAGGCGTATATATTGTGTGATGTGGTACAGGTTTGGGTATGTTCCAGATGCCTTCATCTCTTTACGTTTAGGAAAATTTCCTTAACGCTTTCTCTTCCTTGGACATCAAAGCCCAAAATATTTCCGGTGTCTCCTGCTGTCTGGGTCTCATGAGATAAATTAATATCTACTGAATGGGTTCTTCTTTGGTTAGTTAATTAAAACATCATAGATGGAAGATTGGTAAATATTTAAACTCCTCTTGTGGTGACACAGCCCTGTTTCTCCGAAAGTCTTCAGGGCTTTCCAGGTAGGTGGTAATTTACGAAATGTCACTGGAAGCAAAGAGGATCCTTCAAATAACAAACCATTCAGTTCTTTGATGTGGGATTATGTGGGAAGCCTGGGAACAAATCTATAATATTTATAGGGTTAACCGAAGACGGAAGTGAAGATGCTCTCCACTTGTAAAAAGAAGACTACATGACACCACACCCACCGAGTGTTCTTCACAAGGTCAAGCGAAGAGATTTTGAATTATTTCTTCTTAGGTTCTGGTGAAGGAA
Source organism: Anomaloglossus baeobatrachus (assembly GCF_048569485.1). NCBI lineage: Eukaryota > Metazoa > Chordata > Amphibia > Anura > Aromobatidae > Anomaloglossus > Anomaloglossus baeobatrachus. The sequence continues at coordinate 42,775,101 of NC_134363.1, forward strand.
TAAATAGAAATGTGTTTATTCTATGATCCTCTAGTTCTCAGAATTGGTGCCGCTCTCTGTTGCCAAAAACCTCAACGGCACAGACTGTTTACCAGTCTCTACCTTATATCGTCATGTCAACTTAGGATATTGTACCGCCTCGGTGTTAGTCGGGCTGCTCGGAAGCGGGATCGTCGTGGCTCGAGGCGTCTGTTACCGGCTTGGCGGACACTTCTATCCGTAAAAAGGGGGGTATTTACAGGGGAATAGTTTGTGACGCCACCTGCGGGTTGCAGTAATGGGAGTACCGCCGCTGCTGGAAGGAGTACCGGGGTAGATGGTGTGGAGTAGCAAGGTGTCAATCCTTCCGCAGGTAGGGAAGACCCCGGACTCAGGGTGTTGGTGGATAGATTTGGGAGGACAGGATGCAGGGACCAGGGTACTCACTGTGGGTAGTCGTCGTGCTGGATGAGGTTTAGAAAGGAGACACACACACACACTGCAGGTAAACCAAAGTCTCTGTGTACAGCTGCCGCTGCCGGGTGTCTGTCCAAGTACCCGGTCCCATCAATGTCACTTAGTGATCTGGAGCCTGCCTCCGTGCACAATTTGAGGTCCGTTAGTGGTCCCCATGGCTTGAAGCTGTTGGCGGCCCTGCTCACTATTTGTAGTCTAGCTGTGCTCTAGAGGGCTGGCATGTGGGACTTTAGTGGGTTACTGTGTCTGGATACATCCCTGTCCCCCTCGTTGTGCTGATGCCCTCAACCTCTGAGCTCATAGGAAGTCCTTGAAGATCCTCTACCTTCCAGGTGAATTGCCAGGATGTTGAATTGGCTCCTGACCTAGGGTCCTGTACCCCGTCGTCCTCGCTACCGGTCAGTTCTGTTGGGCCCTTCTTGTGCTGACAGTCCTCCAAGACTATGTCCGTCACACCCTTGTCCAATGTCCCTGCTACCGGTCCCCGACTCCTCTTGGAGCCAAATCACCACTTGCGACCCAACCAGTGTCCCTAGCTCCCCAGGAGATCACTCTCGCAGCTCTTCTCTCTTTGGAGCCTACTTCCTTCTCTCTTGTCTCCCTCCTTCAGTCTGCTCAGTTCCCCCAAGTGGCTGGCCCATGTCCAGTTAGTCCAACCCCCTGGTGTGTCTGCAGTCACTGTGTGAAGCCCCACAAGTGCAGTGTCGGTGCATTACCTTCAGGGACTCCACTCGGCTGGATCTTGTTACAGGTAGGGAATCTTCTATTTGTCGTGACGCCACTCTCAGAATTGCGGTCAGTGGGGACCGCCACTGCAGATTAAGGGATGCCTGGGGCTGATGGTGGGTGCAGTCGGTTGTAATAGCCTCCTGAGAGTGAGGCAAGCCCCAGGGCCCTGTGTAGTTGTGTAGAACCACAAGGCGCAGAATAACTCTACACAAGCAGAATGTCTTTCAGGGGTTTTACTCACAGTTGATGGCAGGGTGAGTAACCCGGGCGTAGCTGGGATGAACCAGGCTGGAACCAGGTATCTTTCAGGCTGACTGTTGATGGTGACTACCGACTCGCCTTCCTTAGCCCTTGGTGGTTTGGGGTAACCCCGACTTTTAGTCCCTATGGGGGTCACCCAGGGAAGTTGCTGAAGCCTCTCTCCCCTTCGGTTGCCGTTTGCTTGTCGCCTGGACCAGATCACTCCAGCTGCTTACCTCCTGTGAACTATGGGCCCTAACTGTGGCTACGTGGCTGCGGCTTTTGGGTGTTGTGGTGTGGGCTTTGAGGGCCCCACACCGGCAGGTTTAGCAAGGAAAGGTGGATCTATCCCCGCTCCGGGATCTGCCGCCCGTTTGGGCCTGGTTCTCCCTAGCAGTCTCCTTACTTCCCACTCTGTGCTCTCTCTCTAGCTGGAGATGGGTTTCGGGTAGCACTCCTAGGTGACCGTTCTCCCCCGTCGGTAGCCACTGCGCGGACGCTGTCAGACTCCAGCAGCCCAGGGGAAGGGGTCAGCTCTCTTCGGAGCTCCCTGGACTCTGCTCTGAACTGGCTCACTGCTCCTCCTCTCCTGTTCTTGCCTACGCCACCTAGCAACCAGATTCTCTTACCACACCCCTTGAGAGGAGATGGAGGCTTTTGGCCCCCTCCACTATTCCAGTGAAGGTGAAGGCTTTTCCCCCTCCTGGGATCCCCAGGGGTCCTCTCATGGGTACATGTGTGAGACCTGATCACTATGCGCCTGTGTTCCACACCCCAGTCAGCCTTCTGGATTACCTGTATTGTACTGTCCCCAGCATGGGTGCAGTACTCAGTGGTGCCTGACCAGGTCAGGGGCGCCACATTCCCCCTTAGTTATCACCAGCACGTCCTCGGGCTGCAAGACAACATTTTAAAATGCATAAAACATTAAAACATGTAAAACATTTTTAAAAGCACCAGGTACCATACATCACCACCCTCCACCCACAAGTCCGTTAACCCACCCAAAACCCTCTCACGTTGGCCGCGGCTTCAGCCACTTCTGGCAGGATGTAGAGGCGGCTTACATGGGCTGGTGGTTTCAGGGTATACCTGGCCTGGTGGATCCGCGCCTTCAGCCTCTTCTGGCAGGATGCAGAGGCGGCCTCCACAGTTGGTGCTGACCAGGTACCCTCTTTGTGGTGGAGAGCCAGGCCCCATAAACAGGCATGCTCTCTGGTCGCAGGTGAGCCAAGGCCCTATATACGGACGGGCTCCTCCTGGTTGCAGACGAGCCAAGCCCCTAAACAGGCTGACTCTGGTGGTGGTGGTGCCCTCTGGTGTAACTATTTACACTGCGAGAGTTTGTGGCTATAGCCAGTTCATAGCCTTAAGGTTTATGGTTTTCTCACACAAGTTTATGTGGGCACATACTTAAACGTAAACGTTGCAAAACTTCAAACTTTTCAAAACTTTAACTTGCTGCATGCTTTCTTCTTGCTTTATGTGAACTTTGCTCCTGTTTCCTCCTTACCAGGGCTTGGGCCTGTAGGGCTGGGGCATCTGTTACTTCCTGTGCTTTTATCGTCTGTTTCTTGATCCTTTCTTTCCTCTTCTTCAGTGTCTCTGTCTTCATCTTCTGTTGTGACTGCAGGGCTTCTGCAAGGACTTCTAGGACTTGGTGCAACATCTAGGGCATACCAGCCTCTTTCGCCTTGATGCAGGGTAAACTGTACGGAGTCTCCTGTACGCAGGTTCCTTCCAGGATGTCCTCTGGGCAGATTAGCTCTGACGTCTCTTCTGTTGACGAAGATACCTTCCTTTATGCCAGGTGCTACGATGAACCCGTATCCTGATTTTAGGCTGAAATCTTCCACAATTCCTCTGCAAAGGGGTCCTCGGACCTGTGCTTTGGCTCTTCTCAGGAACCTTTTTTCTTGTAGGTCTCTAGCCGTGATGTCATCTCTTTGCTCTGGGGATGGCGGAGCAGGTGACAACTGGTTTCTGCTACGGCGCCGTGTCTTGCGGGCTTGATTCTGCTGGGTGGCTGCTTCACTGCTGGCAGGCTCCCAGGTGAGGTTGCTGGATAAATCTTCCTCTTCATCCCAGCGGGAATATGGCAGCATCTCCGGCTCTGGGACTAGCACTGCTGCTGGCTCCGGGGGCAACTCCTCAGCTTCTTGCCCTCCTCTCCCCCTTAGTTCTTCGCTGCACTCTGGTCGTGGCAGCGCTGGGGATGAGTGTTCCTCAGCTGGCCCAGGCGGTGGACTCTTCAGCGTGGTTGCTGCTGGGGTTGCCTTAGGGGTGTGCGGAGGGAGCATGTATCTGTCCACCATCTCCTGTGGGAACTTGGCCTCCAGGTCAGCCTTCAGCTGCCAGTATGCAGGGTCCTCCCCCAGCGTGGACTTCCTAGCAGGGACCTCTTTGGACTGGGGAGCGGTGTCTGCTCTGGCCTTGCAGGCCGGGGAAAATGGTGATGCAATCTCTTGGCGGGCCGCGCCCTGTATGGCGGCGGCCTGGTCTTGGCGGGCCGCACCCTGTATGGCGGCGGCCTGGTCTTGGCGGGCCGCGCCCTGTATGGCGGCGGCCTGGTCTTGGCGGGCCGCGCCCTGTATGGCGGCGGCCTGGATCGGCGTCGCAGCTGCGATGGGATCTGTGCAGGCTGGGCTGGGCGTCGCTGCAGGGACCGGGTCTTGGTGGGCCGAGCAGGGCATCGCTGCGGCGGCCGGGGCTTGGCGGGCCGAGCAGGGCATCGCTGCGGCGGCCGGGGCTTGGCGGGCCGAGCAGGGCATCGCTGCGGCGGCCGGGGCTTGGCGGGCCGAGCAGGGCATCGCTGCGGCGGCCGGGGCTTGGCGGGCCGCACCTGGCATGGCTGCGGCCTGGCTCAGCGTCGCCGCGCCAGGCGCCTCTTCTGGGACCGCGGTCGTAGCAGCAGGGGTCGGAGCACTTGCGCTGGCCGGGGCAACTCTGGACTCACCCATCGGTGGCACCATCGGGATCTGAGTCGTCGCCGCTCGATCTGGCAGGCGTCGCGCGGCTCCCTCCTCGTAGGTCCGAACCGCCGCAGCCATCTCCAGAAGCTCCATGCGTTCCTCTCTGAGCTGTCGCATAATCCTGGCCTCCAGCTGATCGCAGAAGATAGCAAGCTCCCGGCACCACCAGGCAGCAGAGCCTGGTTCTGGGTATCCACGTCCGGACTCCATTTCTTCTCTCTGCAGCAGCAGGCTTGTGGCTCTCTTTCCTTCCCGCCGTCTCTGGACGCTTCCGCTCTCTTCACAAGCGAGGTCAGACCTCTGCAGGGGATCTCTGGGTAGCCACACCTCTTCGTGGGCGGTAACTTCTTCCAGCGCGGGCTGCTGTTGTTTTTCAGCGCGCTTTTCATGGTGGCAATATGGCGGCGCTTCCAATTTTTCAAGCGGACCGCCCAGGCACATGGTCACCTGTCTCAACAGGTCTAGTCCTTATCCTGTTCGTGACGCCAGATGTGAAGCCCCACAAGTGCAGTGTCGGTGCATTACCTTCAGGGACTCCACTCGGCTGGATCTTGTTACAGGTAGGGAATCTTCTATTTGTCGTGACGCCACTCTCAGAATTGCGGTCAGTGGGGACCGCCACTGCAGATTAAGGGATGCCTGGGGCTGATGGTGGGTGCAGTCGGTTGTAATAGCCTCCTGAGAGTGAGGCAAGCCCCAGGGCCCTGTGTAGTTGTGTAGAACCACAAGGCGCAGAATAACTCTACACAAGCAGAATGTCTTTCAGGGGTTTTACTCACAGTTGATGGCAGGGTGAGTAACCCGGGCGTAGCTGGGATGAACCAGGCTGGAACCAGGTATCTTTCAGGCTGACTGTTGATGGTGACTACCGACTCGCCTTCCTTAGCCCTTGGTGGTTTGGGGTAACCCCGACTTTTAGTCCCTATGGGGGTCACCCAGGGAAGTTGCTGAAGCCTCTCTCCCCTTCGGTTGCCGTTTGCTTGTCGCCTGGACCAGATCACTCCAGCTGCTTGCCTCCTGTGAACTATGGGCCCTAACTGTGGCTACGTGGCTGCGGCTTTTGGGTGTTGTGGTGTGGGCTTTGAGGGCCCCACACCGGCAGGTTTAGCAAGGAAAGGTGGATCTATCCCCGCTCCGGGATCTGCCGCCCGTTTGGGCCTGGTTCTCCCTAGCAGTCTCCTTACTTCCCACTCTGTGCTCTCTCTCTAGCTGGAGATGGGTTTCGGGTAGCACTCCTAGGTGACCGTTCTCCCCCGTCGGTAGCCACTGCGCGGACGCTGTCAGACTCCAGCAGCCCAGGGGAAGGGGTCAGCTCTCTTCGGAGCTCCCTGGACTCTGCTCTGAACTGGCTCACTGCTCCTCCTCTCCTGTTCTTGCCTACGCCACCTAGCAACCAGATTCTCTTACCACACCCCTTGAGAGGAGATGGAGGCTTTTAGCCCCCTCCACTATTCCAGTGAAGGTGAAGGCTTTTCCCCCTCCTGGGATCCCCAGGGGTCCTCTCATGGGTACATGTGTGAGACCTGATCACTATGCGCCTGTGTTCCACACCCCAGTCAGCCTTCTGGATTACCTGTATTGTACTGTCCCCAGCATGGGTGCAGTACTCAGTGGTGCCTGACCAGGTCAGGGGCGCCACAACTGCTGTGAGGTGATTGGGTTTTGTGGTGCAGATGGGAGTGCCATCAGTTTCTTGGGCACGTGGAACAATGAGGGGTGGGACCTGAGCCCTGGGTAAGGATGCAGTTCCCTGTGGCATCCTGATGTATTCAGGGGCAACACAATATCTTTATAGTTTACCTCATATCTCCACAGTAAAGCGGGCTTTACACGCTACAACAAATCTAACGATGTGTCGGCGGGGTCACGTCGTAAGTGACGCACATCCAGCATCGTTAGTGTTGTTGTAGCGTGTGACAGGTACGTGCGATTGCGATTGAATGTAAAACCGTTCATCACATACATGTCGTTCATTTCCTTAAAATTGCACGTCTGGTTGTTCAATGTTCCCGAGGTAGCACACATCGCAGTGTGTGACACCCCGGGAACGATGAACAGATCTTACCTGCGTCACACGGTTCCCGCCAGTAATGCGGAAGGAAGGAGGTGGGCGGGATGTTTACGTCCCGCTCATCTCCGCCCCTCCGCTTCTATTGGCCGACTGCCGCGTGACGTCGCGGTGACACCGAACGTCCTCCCACTCCAGGAAGTGGATGTTCGCCGCCCACATCGAGGTCGTATGGAAGGGTAAGTACGTGTGACGGGAAATAATCGTTTGTGTGACACGGTCAACAAACTGAACGTGCAGCACATACGATGGGGGCGTGTCACATCGAATACGATATCGTATGCTTAATTGTAACGTGTAAAGCAGGCTTAAAAGGCCCCATACACATAAACTAAAGGATCAGACACTGAAATTCCAACAGATGGATCCTTCCCTCCTCCAATATGAGCTGTCAGGCGTTAATAAAGGAGGGCACTGTAAACAGGGACTGTCAGACGATGCCACCAATGTCTACAGGTTCAGCAAGCTTTAGTCTAATGTGTATGGGGTCTGTAAGCAGTGGCGTAACTAGAGTTCGATGGGCCCTGGTGCAAAAGTTGGATCTGGAGCCTCCCCTTCCACATGTTGGTGAGATCTAAATCCTATAAAGACAGACGAGTTGCACTCCCCCCATTACATAGTAATGTCCTCCATCCTGTTCTAATGTACCTCATCCTGGGCTCCTTCCTGGTAAATATGTCCCTCCATCATGGTATACATAACCACCTACTGGTATATATGTCTCCTTCTGGGCCCATACTGGTATATATGTGCCCCTTCTGAGACCCTCCTGGTAAATACTGTCCCCCTCCTGGTATAAACTTTCCCCTAATGTTATATACTGTCCCCCTCCTAGTATATACTGTTCCCTCATTGCATATACTGTCCCCTCCTGGGGCCCTCCTAGTATATACTGTCCCCTCCTGGTATATACTGTCCCTCTTCTGGAAAATATTGTCCCCCTCCTGGGGCCTTCCTGGTATATACTGTCCCCTATTGGTATATACTGTCCCCCTCCTGGTTATATACTGTCCCCCTCCTGGTATCTACTGTCCCCCTTCTGGAAAATATTGCCAGAAAAAATGAAGCACGGTCTAATGGAGCGCTATGGAGGCTACAGGGAGGTTAACATCCCTGTAGCCTCCATAGCGCTCCATTAGACCGTGCTTCATTTTTTCTGGCAAATTTTTTTTCCCCTTTGGGGACTCACGGCAGGAGCTGCTTGGACGGAGGCTTTACTCGCAACCAGAAACACTGATACCCAGTGACTCCCTCGGACTGGCCGCACGGGAGGATTTCCCCTTGGAAGGCTCCTTTGGAGAAACTCCCCGGCTGCAGGAGACCTCGTCCCTGCCTGGTACGGCAGCACAAGTGGCTTATCTCCTGGAAGGATCTCCTGGATTCAGTCTCCAACAGCGCAAGTATATTAACACTCACGTCTTTTACCGGGGTTGTGCGGGGACTGCACAACCTTATCAGGTGAGCAAATTTTAACTATTTTCTCTCACCACTTACATTGCGACCCTACACATGCGCTCCTTGTTTTCATTCTTTTCTGGAAAATATTGTCCCCCTCCTGGGGCCCTCCTGGTATATACTGTAATCCTTATGGTAAATATGTTTCCGTTCTAACACAAAAAAACTTTGTACTCACCCTCCCCAGCTCCCATGTTGTGCGGATTCCTCCTGTGTAGTCAGCGCGCAGAAGCCAACAGCATTCATCGGCGTCCAAGTAATGCGCCGCTGTCAGTCATTGGGATGCTAATGAAAGCTGCCAGTTTCTGATTGGCTGGCAGCCTGTATTGCAGTGCAGGGACCCGACGGGTCTCTGTGATGCAATGCATTTCAGCTCGATGGGCACCCTTGGACGCACATCCAACTAGGGCTGGCGGACCCCCAAGCCTGGTCACAGTCGCGATTCCTGCAACCGTGATTGTTCAGCAACTGTCCGCTTGATACTCTGCTTAGCAAGGTCAAGAGCCCCCTATTTTTTACCTTCTCTACACCAATATCAGCTGTCAGGACTTAGCAGGTAATAAAGGAGAGCACTGTAAACATAGACTGTAAGATTATGCCACCAGTGTCTACAGGTTTGGCAAGCTTTAGTCTAAAGCGGGCTTTACACGCTGCAACATCGCTAGCATCGGTTAGCGATGTCGAGCGCGATAGCACCCACCCCCGTCGTACATGCGATATTGTGTGATTGCTGCCGTAGCCAACATTATCGCTACGGCAGCGTCACATGCACTTACCTGCCCTGCGACGTCGCTCTGGCCGGCGAACCGCCTCCTTTCTAAGGGTGCGGTTCGTGCGGCATCACAGCGACGTCACACAGCAGGCGTCCAATAGAAGCGGAGGGGCGGAGATGAGTGGGACGTAACATCCCGCCCACCTCCTTCCTTCCGCATTGCCGGTGGAGGCAGGTAAGGAGATGTTCGTCGCTCACGCAGTGTCACACACAGTGATGTGTGGTGCCACAGGAACGAGGAACAACATCGCTAATAAACAGAAAATGATTTTTTGTTTCAGGACGACCTCTCCGCGGCAAACGATTTTGACCGCTTTTGCGATCGTTTAAGGTCGCTCATAAGTGTCACACACTGCGATATCGTTAATGACGCCGGATGTGCGTCACAAACAACGTGACCCCGACGATACTTCATTAACTATATCGTAGCATGTAAAGCCCGCTTTAGGGTACGCTAGTAACCAAGGTAATTATCGGGTTACCAAGCAAAGCGCTTTGCTTAGTTACCCAATGTTTACCATGGTTACCAGGGTCCGCAGCTTCCAGACGCCGGCTCCCTGCTCCCTGCACATTTAGATCGTTGCTCTCTCGCTGTCAAACACAGCGATGTGTGCTTCATAGCAGGAGAGCAACAAGCAAAAAATGAACCAGAGCTGTGTGTAACGAGCAGTGATTTCACAGCAGGGGCCAGGTTGCTGCTTAGTGTTACACACAGTGAAATCGCTAATGAGGTCACTGGTACATCACAAAACCTGTGACTCAACAGCGATCTCGCTAGCGATCTCGCTATGTGAGAAGTACCCCTTATGTGTATGGGGTCCTTAAGGCTTAACGCTAGATGCTCTGCTTACCAAGGTCAAGAGCCCCCCATTTTTTACCTTCTCTCCACCAATATCAGCTGTCAGGATTCAGGAGTTAATAAAGGAGGGCACTGTAAATACAGACTGTAAGGCGGGCTTTGCACACTACGACATCGCAGGTGCGATATCGGTGGGGTCAAATCGAAAGTGACACACATCCGGCGACGCTGTCGATATTGTAGAGTGTAAATCCTTTTTGATACGATTAACGAGCGCAAAAGCGTCGTTATCGTATGTATCGGTGTAGGGTCCGACATTTCCATAATTTGCCAGCAGTGACAGGTACGATGTTGTTCCTCGTTCCTGCGGCAGCACACATCGCTGTGTATGAAGTCGCAGGAGCGAGGAACATCTCCTACCTGCGTCACCGCGTCTCGAGCTGCCACTGCGGAAGAAAGGAGGTGGGAGGGATGTTTACGTCTTGTCTATGTTTATTGGCTACCTGCCGTGTGACGTCGCTACGACGCCGCACGACCCGCCCCCTCAATAAGGAGGCGGGTCGCCGGCCAGAGCGACGTCGCAGGGCAGGTAAGTGCGTGTGAAGCTGCCGTAGCGATAATGTTTGCTACGGCAGCAATCACAAGATATCGCTGCTGCGACGGGGGCGGGGACTATCACGCTCGACATCGCAGCATCGGCTTGCGATGTCGCAGCGTGCAAAGTACCCCTAAGACTATGCCATCATCGTCTACAGATTTGGCAAGCTGTAGTCTAATGTGTAGGGGTCTATAAGGCTTAACGCTAGATACTCTGCTTAGCAAGGTCAATAGCCCCTTATTTTTTACGTTTCAACCCCTATAAGGTATTTGGACTCTTTTGAAAGGCCCCAAGATTACATCTGCTGACTGGTGGAGTGAGAAATAGAAAGTCGGGCAGAAGCACAAAATCAGATCCAAATATCTAGTCATGGATTAGGATTAGTGTTAACGAGTCAAAGAATAACTATGGTGGAAACAGGGGTTGAAACCAACCCCTACTGGAGCCTTATTGGTCCGAAAAATCCAAGAGGTCTCACATGAGAAGATCAGTGCCATTAAAGTCCATGATAGTTGGGATCCCTCTTAGAAATTTTGCTTTGTGGCTCAGGTGCTTCAAGTTACACCACGGCCTTGAGGACAATAGGATTCAAGACAGAGAAGAGTAAAGGGGGCTTTACACGCTACGACATCGCTAATGCGGAGTCGTTGGGGTCACGGAATTGGTGACGCACATCCGGCCGCATTAGCGATGCCGTTGTGTGTGACACCTATGAGCGATTTTGCATCGTCGCAAAAACGTGCAAAATCGCTCTTCGGTGACATGGGGGTCCATTCTCAAAAATCGTTACTGCAGCAGCATACATCGCTGCGTGTGACACCGCAGGAACGAGGAAGCTCTCCTTACCTGCCTCCCGGCTGCTATGCGGAAGGAAGGAGGTGGGCGGGATGTTACGTCCCGCTCATCTCCGCCCCTCTGGTTCTATTGGGCGGCGGTTCAGTGACACAGCTGTGACGTCACTGTGACGCTGAACGAACCGCCCCCTTAGAAAGGAGGCGGTTTGCCGGTCACAGCGACGTCGCCGGGCAGGTAAGTATGGGTGACGGCTCTGGGCGATGTTGTGCGCCACAGACAGAGATTTGCCCGTGTCGCACAACAGATGGGGGCGGGTACCCACACTAGCGATATCGGTACCGATATCGCAGTGTGTAAAGAGGCCTTTAGGCAATCCAGGTGACAATCAAGAGGGGGCATCCAGGAAAAATGTCAGCAAACACGAAGAAGCAATTTAAAAATTACACCAGGGTCTTATCTAAAAGGAAGTATAGAATAGGTGACAAGACTAAAGGGATTAAAATACAATGTCAGATTGGCCACAAAAATCTGTCATTTGATTAGTCCACATGACAAGCCCCATATTTGCCTGCATATGCAGGCTGATACGATCAGCCATCATCTGCCTCTAATAGGTGTGGGTGGATCGGAGATCTGCTCGCAACTGGGGCGCCGATGGATTGTCATGATCGCCGGGGGTCAAATTATGACCACTGTGTATATCATCACAATCCTCCTGTGAAGGCCGCCTGCGAGCGACATTCATAGGAGATCGTGATTTCTGTAGAAAGCGGTGCTGATCCTGTTACTGATGCTCTGCACAGCACAAGTGATCGACTGATTGCAGCTTGAAGGCCCCAAAGAAAACTAGTAAATATAACAAAAAGTGGAAAAAAATTATGAAAAAAAACAAAAATAGAAGTTCAAATCACCCCCCTTTTTCCCCCATTAAAAGTAAAACAATTTAAAAAATAAAATAAAAAATACACATATTTGGTATCGCTGCATTCAGAAATGTCTGAATATAAAATAATTTGATCCGATTGCTAAACAGGGTAGAGAAAAAAAAATTTGAACCCCGGAATTACAATATTTTTGGGCCACCGCAACATTGCAATAAAATGCAATAAGAGGTGATCAAAACATCGTATGTACCCCAAAATGGTATCAGTAAAAATGTCAGCTCTGGGCGCAAAAATTAAGCCATTATTGAGCCCCAGATCCCAAAAAATAAAAAAAGGTAAGGGTCTTGGAAAATGGTGACAAAAGCAAAAATGTTTATTCTTGTAAATGTCCGGATTTTTTTTTTAACCGCTTAAATTAAAAAACTAAACATGTTTGGTATCTATGAACTTGTACTGACCTTAGGAATCATATTGTTTGGTTAGCTTTACCATATAGTGAACATGGAAAATTTAAAAATAAAAAAAAACATCTAAAAAAAACAAATGTGGAATTGCAGGTTTTGGGGTTTTTTTTTGCAATTTTACCGCTCTTGGAATATTTTTCCCAATTTCCAGTACACTATATGGTAAAATGAATAGTGTGATTCAAAAGTACAACTCGTCCTGCAAAAAAACAAGCCCTCATATAGCTATATTGAGGGAAAAATAAAAAAGTTATGGCTCTTGGAAGAAGGGGAGGTAAAAATAAAAGCGGAAAATGTCAATGGCATGAAGGGGTTAATGGCTAAATAGCAAGATTTTGAGATTACTCGAAGTAGTCTGGAAGGCTTGCTGTTTAATTCCATCTCTGTTCAGTTAGCCATTAAAAAATATTAACCACTGAGGACTCTCAAATTGTAATACTTTTCGAACTCGAAACAAGACTTTGTAACCTTTGTCTTCTTTGGTGCTGAGGTGTCTTCTATATTACTATAGGGCCTATACAAATATAGAAGACACCTCAGCACCGAAGAAGACAAAGGTTACAAAGTCTTGTTTCGAGTTCGAAATTATATTAAAATTTAAGTTTAGAAGTATAAGGTTATAGTCTTTCGGCAAACACGTCAAATTCTGGTGCAAGTGTCATTGGATTGGCAAAAATTGGAAAAATACAAAGTTATGGCAAAGGAAAAAAAATGAAAAAAGAAACTCCTTGGCCATTAACTGTTTAAGGCACTAAAGTAGCATTTTGTCTTTTACAGCAAATATGGCAAACTCTGTATGGAGTACCATGTGGGACCCATTATTCTGTATGGAGGGCTATGTGGGGCCCATTATTCTGTAAGGAGTACCATGTGGGACCCATTATTCTGTATGGAGGGCTATGTGGGGCCCATTATTCTGTATGGAGGGCTATGTGGGGCCCATTATTCTGTATGGAGGGCTATGTGGGACCATTATTCTGTATGGAGGGTTATGTGGTGCCCATTATTCTGTATGGAGGGCTATGTGGGGCACATTATTCTGTAAGGAGTACCATGTGGGACCCATTATTCTGTATGGAGGGTTATGTGGGGCACATTATTCTGTATGGAGGGCTATGTGGGGCACATTATTCTGTATGGAGGGCTATGTGGGGCCCATTATTCTGTAAGGAGTACCATGTGGGACCCATTATTCTGTATGGAGGGTTATGTGGGGCACATTATTCTGTATGGAGGGCTATGTGGGGCCCATTATTCTGTATGGAGGACTATGTGAGGCCCATTATTCTGTATGGAGGGCTATGTGGGGTCCATTAGTCTGTATGGAGGGCTATGTGGGGCCCATTATTCTGTAAGGAGTACCATGTGGGACCCATTATTCTGTATGGAGGGCTATGTGGGGCCCATTATTCTGTATGGAAGACTATGTGGGACCCATTATTCTGTATGGAGGGCTATGTGGGGGCCATTATTCTGTATGGAGGGCTATGTGGGGGTCCATTATTCTGTATGGAGGACTATGTGGGGCCCATTATTCTGTATGGAGGACTAAGTGGGGCCCATTATTCTGTATGGAAGGCTATGTGGGACCATTATTCAGTATGGAGGGCTATGTGGGGCCCATTATTCTGTATGGAGGGCTATGTGGGGCCCATTATTCTGTATGGAGGGCTATGTGGGGCCCATTATTCTGTATGGAGGGCTATGTGGGGCCCATTATTCAGTATGGAGGGCTATGTGGGGCCCATTATTCAGTATGGAGGGCTATGTGGGGCCCATTATTCTGTACTGAGGACTATGTGGGGCCCATTATTCTGTATGGAGGGCTATGTGGGGCCCATTATTCTGTATGGAGGGCTATGTGGGGCCCATTATTCTGTATGGAGGGCTATGTGGGGACCATTATTCTGTATGGAGGGCTATGTGGGCCCATTATTCTGTATGGAGGACTATGTGGGCCCATTATTCTGTATGGAGGACTATGTGGAGCCCATTATTCTGTATGGAGGACTATGTGGGGCCCATTATTCTGTATGGAGAGCTATGTGGGGACCATTATTCTGTATGGAGGGCTATGTGGGCCCATTATTCTGTATGGAGGACTATGTGGAGCTCATTATTCTGTATGGAGGACTATGTGGGGCTCATTATTCTGTATGGAGGGCTATGTGGATACCATTATTCTGTATGGAGGGCTATGTGGGGCCCTTTATTGTGTATGGAGGCCTGTGTGAGGCCCATTATTGTGTATGGAGGGCTATGTGCAGCCCATTATTCTGTATAGAGGGCTATGTGGATACCATTATTCTGTATGGAGGGCTATGTGGGGCCCTTTATTGTGTATGGAGGGCTATGTGAGGCCCATTATTCTGTATGGAGAGCTATGTGAGGCCCATTATTCTGTATGGAGGGCTATGTGAGGCCCATTATTCTATATGGAAGACTATGTGGGGCCCATTATTCTGTATGGAGGGCTATGTGAGGCCCATTATTCTATATGGAAGACTATGTGGGGCCTATTATTCTGTATGGAGGACTATGTGGGGCCCATTATTCTGTATGGAGGACTATGTGGGGCCCATTATTCTGTATGGAGGGCTATGTGGGGCCCATTATTCTGTATGGAGGACTATGTGGTGCCCATTATTCTGTATAGAGGGCTATGTGGGGCCCATTATTCTGTATGGAGGACTATACGGGGCCCATTATTCTGTATGGAGGACTATGTGAGGCACATTATTCTGTATGGAGGACTATACGGGGCCCATTATTCTGCATGGAGGGCTATGTGGGACCATTATTCTGTATGGAGGACTATGTGGGGCCCATTATTCTGTATGGAGGGCTATGTGAGGCCCATTATTCTGTATAGAGGGCTATGTGAGGCCCATTATTCTGTATGGAGGGCTATGTGGGGCCATTATTCTGTATGGAGGGCTATGTGGGGCCCATTATTCTGTATGGAGATCTATGTGGGGGCCATTATTCTGTATGGAGGGCTATGTGGGGCCCATTATTCTGTATGGAGGGCTATGTGTGGCACATTATTCTGTATGTAGGGCTATGTGGGGCCCATTATTCTGTATGGAGGGCCATGTGGGGCCCATTATTCTGTATGGAGGGCTATGTGGATACCATTATTCTGTATGGAGGGCTATGTGGGGCCCTTTATTGTGTATGGAGGGCTATGTGAGGCCCATTATTCTGTATGGAGGGCTATGTGAGGCCCATTATTCTGTATGGAGGGCTATGTGAGGCCCATTATTCTATATGGAAGACTATGTGGGGCCTATTATTCTGTATGGAGGACTATGTGGAGCTCATTATTCTGTATGGAGGACTATGTGGGGCTCATTATTCTGTATGGAGGGCTATGTGGATACCATTATTCTGTATGGAGGGCTATGTGGGGCCCTTTATTGTGTATGGAGGGCTATGTGAGGCCCATTATTCTATATGGAGGACTATGTGGGGCCTATTATTCTGTATGGAGGACTATGTGGGGCCCATTATTCTGTATGGAGGACTATGTGGGGCCCATTATTCTGTATGGAGGACTATGTGGGGCCCATTATTCTGTATGGAGGACTATGTGGTGCCCATTATTCTGTATAGAGGGCTATGTGGGGCCCATTATTCTGTATGGAGGACTATACGGGGCCCATTATTCTGCATGGAGGGCTATGTGGATACCATTATTCTGTATGGAGGACTATGTGAGGCACATTATTCTGTATGGAGGACTATACGGGGCCCATTATTCTGCATGGAGGGCTATGTGGGACCATTATTCTGTATGGAGGACTATGTGGGGCCCATTATTCTGTATGGAGGGCTATGTGAGGCCCATTATTCTGTATAGAGGGCTATGTGAGGCCCATTATTCTGTATGGAGGGCTATGTGGGGCCATTATTCTGTATGGAGGGCTATGTGGGGCCCATTATTCTGTATGGAGATCTATGTGGGGGCCATTATTCTGTATGGAGGGCTATGTGGGGCCCATTATTCTGTATGGAGGGCTATGTGTGGCACATTATTCTGTATGTAGGGCTATGTGGGGCCCATTATTCTGTATGGAGGGCCATGTGGGGCCCATTATTCTGTATGGAGGGCTATGTGGATACCATTATTCTGTATGGAGGGTTATGTGGGGCCCTTTATTGTGTATGGAGGGCTATGTGAGGCCCATTATTCTGTATGGAGGGCTATGTGAGGCCCATTATTCTGTATGGAGGGCTATGTGAGGCCCATTATTCTATATGGAAGACTATGTGGGGCCTATTATTCTGTATGGAGGACTATGTGGGGCCCATTATTCTGTATGGAGGACTATACGGGGCCCATTATTCTGCATGGAGGGCTATGTGGGGCCCATTATTCTGTATGGAGGGCTATGTGAGGCCCATTATTCTGTATGGAGGGCTATGTGAGGCCCATTATTCTGTATGGAGGGCTATGTGGGGCCATTATTCTGTATGGAGGGCTATGTGGGGCCCATTATTCTGTATGGAGATCTATGTGGGGGCCATTATTCTGTATGGAGGGCTATGTGGGGCCCATTATTCTGTATGGAGGGCTATGTGTGGCACATTATTCTATATGTAGGGCTATGTGGGGCCCATTATTCTGTATGGAGGGCTATGTGGGGCCCATTATTCTGTATGGAGGGCTATGTGGGGCCCATTATTCTGTATGGAGGACTATGTGGAGCCCATTATTCTGTATGTAGGACTATGTGGGGCCCATTATTCGGTATAGAGGGCTATGTGGGAGCCATTATTTTATATGGAGGACTATGTGGGGCCCATTATTCTGTATGGAGTGTTATGTGGGGCCCTTTATTGTGTATGGAGGGCTATGTGGGGACCATTATTCTGTATGGAGGACTATGTGGGGCCCAGTATTCTGTATGGAGTGTTATGTGGGGCCCTTTATTGTGTATGGAGGGCTATGTGGGGGTCCATTATTCTGTATGGAGGACTATGTGGGGCCCATTATTCTGTATGGAGGACTATGTGGAGCCCATTATTCTGTATGGAGGGCTATGTGGGTCCATTATTCTGTATGGAGGGCTATGTGGGGACCATTATTCTGTATAGAGGGGCTATGTGGGGTCCATTATTCTGTATGGAGAGCTATGTGGGGCCCATTATTCTGTATGGAGGGCTATGTGGGGACCATTATTCTGTATGGAGGGCTATGTGGGTCCATTATTCTGTATGGAGGGCTATGTGGGGCCCATTATTCTGTATGGAGGGCTATGTGGGGCCCATTATTCTGTATGGAGGACTATGTGGAGCCCATTATTCTGTATGTAGGACTATGTGGGGCCCATTATTCGGTATAGAGGGCTATGTGGGGACCATTATTCTGTATGGAGGACTATGTGGGGCCCAGTATTCTGTATGGAGTGTTATGTGGGGCCCTTTATTGTGTATGGAGGGCTATGTGGGGGTCCATTATTCTGTATGGAGGACTATGTGGGGCCCATTATTCTGTATGGAGGACTATGTGGAGCCCATTATTCTGTATGGAGGGCTATGTGGGTCCATTATTCTGTATGGAGGGCTATGTGGGGACCATTATTCTGTATGGAGGGGCTATGTGGGGTCCATTATTCTGTATGGAGAGCTATGTGGGGCCCATTATTCTGTATGGAGGGCTATGTGGGGACCATTATTCTGTATG
This sequence comes from Anomaloglossus baeobatrachus, assembly GCF_048569485.1. Classification (NCBI taxonomy): domain Eukaryota; kingdom Metazoa; phylum Chordata; class Amphibia; order Anura; family Aromobatidae; genus Anomaloglossus; species Anomaloglossus baeobatrachus. The sequence goes on from NC_134363.1 coordinate 42,793,022, forward strand.
GAGGGCTATGTGGGTCCATTATTCTGTATGGAGGGCTATGTGGGGACCATTATTCTGTATGGAGGGGCTATGTGGGGTCCATTATTCTGTATGGAGAGCTATGTGGGGCCCATTATTCTGTATGGAGGGCTATGTGGGGACCATTATTCTGTATGGAGGGCTATGTGGGGCCCATTATTCTGTATGGAGAGCTATGTGGGGACCATTATTCTGTATGGAGGGCTATGTGGGCCCATTATTCTGTATGGAGGGCTATGTGGAGCTCATTATTCTGTATGGAGGACTATGTGGGGCTCATTATTCTGTATGGAGGGCTATGTGGATACCATTATTCTGTATGGAGGGCTATGTGGGGCCCTTTATTGTGTATGGAGGCCTGTGTGAGGCCCATTATTGTGTATGGAGGGCTATGTGCGGTCCATTATTCTGTATGGAGGGCTATGTGGATACCATTATTCTGTATGGAGGGCTATGTGAGGCCCATTATTCTGTATGGAGGGCTATGTGAGGCCCTTTATTCTGTATGGAGGGCTATGTGAGGCCCATTATTCTATATGGAAGACTATGTGGGGCCTATTATTCTGTATGGAGGACTATGTGGGGCCCATTATTCTGTATGGAGGACTATACGGGGCCCATTATTCTGCATGGAGGGCTCTGTGGATACCATTATTCTGTATGGAGGACTATGTGAGGCACATTATTCTGTATGGAGGGCTATGTGTGGGCCCATTATTCTGTATGGAGGGCTATGTGGATACCATTATTCTGTATGTAGGACTATGTGGGGCCCTTTATCGTGTATGGAGGGCTGTGTGAGGCCCATTATTGTGTATGGAGGGCTATTTGGCACCCATTATTGTTATCTAGGTTGACCCACGACTTTGTCCAAGTTTGTTATTTCGACCCTCTGTGTGTTTGATTTTGACATTGCTGCTTTACAGCAATTGATGATCACAACATAAGTACCGGCGATGAATGATTCGTTTTACAAGAACACCAATAAACTTCTGACTTAAGTTAATACTGATGCGCAAAGTCATTAGGAAGAATTTCATCTCGTTAGATGCCTTTGCACCATTTCTACATCCCTTCTACTCAGAATGGATTGAACATTGACCTTTTTTTCCATGTGCTATGCTCAGCCTGCCTGTCAATAGCATGTAGTAGAGTTAATCCACTATGTATTTGTCTGCAGTGTGTTTAGCTGCCTTCTAACAAGGAGGAGCCAACTACATCTCGCAGCGGGTGAATAACTACAGTCATCCTATTAAAGCTGGGCACTGTTCCTTGCAGCTGCATTTGTGTGAGTGACTAGGAACTTACAGCGTCTACCTATTCAGTCCCACCCAGAAGCCTGGGGCATGAATGAGGAGGAGAGAGGGAGTCATACATCCATCCTACAAGCTCAAAGCTGGCTCCCTTTGCAAACAGTTCCTTAGTTTGCTTTGCTCTAATCACCTACAGAAGAGCTGGATTCTACATTCCCTACAATTCGGAGCTGTCACGTTGCTCCTGACCCATCAGAACACTTTGCATGCCATCTACTGCTTTCGAAAGCCGAGGTGTTATCCGCAGTGAAGTTTAAAATTCTATGGAAGTCTGCGAAAATCAGCTGTCATGCCCTAAAGAAGTTCTGCATTGAGAAAGAAGACTTCTCGAAAAGAAAAGACTCCAGTTTTGTAAACTCAGAAATTGACTAAGTTATGACGGAGAGATATACCCATCGGAAGGCCTAAAACCGGTCAAATCCATCCAACAATAAAAATGAACCAGTTCATCATGGCATCATCTTCTGTGACCATTAAAGAAGGGGACTTGGAAAAGAGGAGCGACAGCTTCCTTCAACTATGGAAGAAACGTAGATGTGTGCTGACCGCTGAAGGTCTACATTTGTACTCGGACTCTCGAAAGAAAGGCAAGGCCAAAATTTTGCGATTCGATTCCTTGGCCAAGTTGGAATGCGTTGAAAGAAAAGGGGAACGCGTCTACTTTACCTTGGTCACCATGGAAGGTCAGGAGATAGACTTTCGTTGCAGGGAACGAAGCCGATGGAATGCAGAAATCACCCTGGCCTTGGTGGGTTTCCAAAATAGAAGAGCTGTGCAAGAACTAAGAGCGCGCAAAGAGCATCAGGCGCGGGATTCAGGGGAACGTTTAAGAAGCTGGGGACCGTGATTGTCTTGTCTGGGGTAAGAGCTACTTTTAGGGCTTTTTTTTTTTTCAATAGTCTTTTTTCATGGTTTCACAATTTAAAACACCACTTCAACGTTGGAGTGGCGCTTTAAATGTAAGTCCCCTGACCATCTTCTATGACCGTTGCACCAGTCAGTCTTCGGCAGCTTTTGACCTGCCGGCAGCTCCAGTGTTTCATGGAGCGCACAAAAGGTCATAAATCAATACAACTCTATGAGAGCCTCAATCTTGCTCTCATAGACTTGCTTTGGTAGCTTGTGACGTAACATCTGACTTCCAACCAGTCAAAAGTTACAGTCACAAGATGGTGACGCTGGAAAATGCGAAGCCGCCGGAAGGTGAGTATATGACAGGGGACTTAGATTTAAAACGCCACTCCAGCGCTGACCACCCCCCTTCCCGAAAACTCTAGAGTGGTGCATTAATCAACTAATATGAAGTTTTTTCATGTGTCCTTGATCATTGTAGAACTTCTTGACTCTCCTTATCAAGTACTTAATTTAGGAGTGTAACCAAAAAGTAACCACGTTCTTCACAATAGGTAAAGGATATTCTGATCCAAACCAAATATGGTTTATTTGAGATTACAATGGATCCGGTGGATTTGTTAATCTGCCGTTGGTCACTTAAGGATTTATGTGCTCCCAACAGAGGCAGGATCTAGTAGCTTAGTTTGTCCGGTCTACACAAGGGAGAGCTCTTTCTCAAATTTTGACCATACTTAGCCACTAATTTGTTGTTACTCATTGTAGTGACTTTACAAGTGCCCACCAATGACTTAAGGCTCCCCACCAATGGCTTAAGGCTCCCCACCAAGGGCATAAACCTCTCCACCAATGGCTTACGGCTCCTCATATCTCAGTTTCATGGTCGGTTATTAAGCATTACAAATGAGAACTTAGCATTACCAGCCGAGATAGGCATGGTGGTTTTCGGTAAGACACTACTATGGCCATAAGTTCAACAACCACCAAAGATGCTGTCTTTTTAGGGTTTGTTCTGGTTCCTCTTGATCGAATGAAGTGTATAAACATGTGAATCTTTTAGAAATTAGATAGTTCATTCTTCTACGTTAACAAACAAAAAGGAACAGAGGCAGGATCTAGTAGCATGGTTTGTCCGGTCTATACATTGTAGAGATTTTAGTCAAAGTTTGACCCTACTTAGCCAATAATTTATTAGTACTCATTGTGTTGACTTTACAAGTGGCCACCAATGGCTTAAAGCTCCCCATGTCTCAGTTTCATGGTCAGTTATAAAGTATCACAAATTAGAAATTAGGACTACCAACTCTGCATGGTGGTTTTCGATAAGACATTGCTATGGGCATAAGTTTAACCACCAAAAATGTTGTCTTTTTAGGGTTTGTTCTGGTTCCTCTTGATCGGGTGAAGTGTATAAATATGCGAATCGTGTGGAAATTAGATAGTTCATTCTTCTACGTGAACAAACAAAAGGGAACAGAGGCAGGATCTAGTAGCATGGTTTGTCCAGTCTACACATTGTAGAGATTTTAGTCAAATGTTGACCCTACTTAGCCATTGATTTATTATTACTCATTGTGTTGACTTTACAAGTGGCCACCAATGGCTTAAGGCTCCCCATATCTTAGTTTCATGGTCAGTTATTAAGTAGCACAAATTAGAAATTAGGATTACCAACTCAGCATGGTAGTTTTCGATAAGACATTGCTATGGACATAAGTTCAACCACCAAAAATGTTGTCTTTATAGGGTTTGTTATGGTTCCTCTTGATCGGGTGAAGTGTATAAACATGTGAATCGTTTAGAAATTAGATAGTTCATTATTCTACGTGACTTGATGTGACGTTACGTCAGACACAATAAATAGAAAGTTATGTGAGAGCATGGAGCTATGTTCAAGTACCTGCAATTGAGTTCTTAGCTCGAGAAGCCCAGTAATATGTTTTAATCCCCCGTGCGGTTTATCCCCCGTCAAAGGGTTTAGCAGTGTAAAGCTTTGTTCTTTGGGATTATTATGCTCAGTCAGCTAAAGGGCAGTAACATCTCCCTTTCATTGCCTTTTGAATCATTTTCCATCTGACATGCGATGTCCCAATTACAGTCGGAGATTAATTTTTACGTAATTGATTGAGAACAGAAAGTCAGGCCAGACCGGATCACGAGGCGACACAAGAGTTCCAGTGTCTTTTACATCATATGGTTTGAAAAATCTGCAGCGCGTTTCATATCCTTTGTTGTTTTTTTTTCAAGGATTTTCTCAAATTCTGTCAACCTCGGTTGCCAAGGTGACTAAAGCGAGTGGCTTCTCGGGGTATTGTTTCTTGCTATTATGCCATTCTCTAAAAGCGAGATCTTCAGGCACTTTGTCTTTCGTGAAAAATTAACCGCATTTTCTAATTAGTTATTTTAGGTCTTTGGCATAAAACAAGTTTAATTCTTCTACGCACAGCATTGACGTTGATAAAACCAAGACGGAAATAGTGGTAGAATTATGGAAATTTTGCGATGGTAGACATGCTAATGATATGCAAATGATGGGAAAATGGAAGCTAAATTTTCAGAACATCTCAATTTATTCAGTAATCTCGGCAATTATGGACTTGGCTGCTAACATGAGGCAACATCATACCAGGCCAACTCCTGGGATTATAATGTATGGTAACCGGATGCCTCTAGTCCATTCCAGGTATTCTAACAACTCGGCGTTACATTGATATGGTGGTGGAACCATTGGTGTGGCCATCTCCTCAAAATGTCCCAGGAGCTGACAAAAACCAAGCCGCATGTTGCTGATGCCTAAACGTGCCACTATGGTCTTCAGCATCTCCAGACTTGTCTCCCATGGAGCACGTCATTGGTCAGTGATTACACAGGGAGCTGCCAGCAGAGGATCTTGATGATTTACATGCCCAAGTGCGTTCAGAATGGCAGAACATTCCTCAGGTGACCATTGATAACCTCAGTGATAGCAGCCGAGACTGTAAGTGCCGGAATATCTGGACGTGGCACTCATACTCGATATCAAGATGTTTTTCAAAAGTTTTCAAAATTTCCATATCATTATCATGTCCATCCTTTGATTTCCATCATTCCATGCCTTTTTTTTGGTGTTGCAATTTCAATATTGAGGAGTTTATATAGGTAGAGGGATGAAGGGGTTGTATGGCGTAAGAAAATGACTGGTTTCTTCCACAAATAGCACCATTCTTGGTAGTTTTGGGTAATGCAGCTCAACAATTTGTGGTCATAAGTCACACTGGTGACCAGGATAAGTGATAACTTCTTGATCGGTGGGGGTCTGACTGCTGGCACCTGAATGTATCGGCTATGGGCATTCTCAATTTATGTGCCATTCATTCTCAAAGGCAGTGTTCCCAAACTTGAGTCCCTCAAAAGCCACCAAAAGTGTGTTTTTCAGAATTTCCTTTGTAATGCTCAGTTGTTAGAATCATGACCGGTCCACGTGTTTAAATTATCACTTGTGCAATACTAAGGAAATCCTAAAAACATGACTTGTTGGTGGCTCTTGAGGACTGGAGTTGAGGAACCCTGCTCTATGGTATAGCTGAGTGCAGTGCTCGGCAATCTCACAGAGAATGGATGGAGCATTGGTCGAGCAAGTGAACTGGAATAAAAGTACCACATTCTGGGGGTCAAACCGTTCCGACCCTCTAAAAGTTATACTGTGGTTAGGTGATAACATCTTCAAATCAAAATTCCCCTTTACGAGGCCTGTACCCATTTGCGTAAAACTGAACCATTTTGATAGGACTACTTGACTATCCTATGCGTATGGGAGCCTCTTAACTCTCTCCCAAAAGTTGTTGGGTCAGTTCTTTGATGGATTCCAATTCGTTTACGAAGGATCACATATGTCATTGGGCACTGGCGGACACAGACAAAAGAGGGTCCTTGTGCAATGACAATATAGGGGCCGTTTGAAGCCCAAGAGCTCATCAAAATTCACAATTCCACCTGCTCTGGAGGTAGAAATGGGCCCCCTTACCTCTTGGGCCCTTAGTTGCACTAATGATATGTCCACCCCTGTCATCGGGATTATATCGCTGTGTCAGTTGTTCTGACAGTAATAATAGTTCTACATGCTATTCTATTTTTGCCATTTGATGTGACCGTAAGAATCAAGGATTACTGACAGTAATGTGAACACATCCTTAGTGCAAATGGAGCCCCAGGTAAAAGACCTGATGAAATATTGGCTCCATACTATATATAGGACAGTGTCGTAAGGATTCCCCTTCATCAACCACCCCACCTCATCCTACTGATTGTAGCATATCAAGAAGATTATAGAAATGGAAGTTCAGTGACACATGACTTTAAAGCTTACCAACCACCAGAATTTTCCTATATAAACTAAAGCCAGTGCTATACTGGCGCTATCATGCTGATTCTATACATACCTTTAATTGTGAGATCGGATGTATACTTTCTGAAATACAGGCATGTAAAGTTGGTGAAATGCACTGTTATTTGATTGATAGGTGCAACGGAATATCTAATAAGTGGTTAGATTTTGCTAGTTATTCCCGACCCTGTCTGCCTGTCCTTCCTCCCCCTGTAACTGAGACAGGGGAAAAAAGGACAGGCAGGCAGACAGGGGCGGGAATAAGTAGCAAAACCCGACCCACCTATTAGATATTCTGTTGCACCTCATCAAATAACAGTGAATTTCACAAACTTTACATGCCTGTATTTCAGAAACTATACATCCGATCTCACAACTAAAGGTATGTATAGAATCAGCATGATTGCACCAGTATAGCACTGGCTTTAGTTTATATATGAAAATTCTGGTGGTTGGTCCTCTTTAAGAGCAGATTACACAGGGTTTGAAACTATAGAGACACATTAGCCTGCATTGGAGTAGTATGCACAAAATGGTGGGGTTTTTTTTAGCTTATCATTGAAAAATACGTGCATGGGCCCTATACCTTGTTGCCAGGTCCCAGACTGGCGGATTTAATTACCAGATTGCCCTGTATTTTTGTTACCAAAATAGCAATAAAACATATATATTTACCGTGCTGCACTGTGAAATGTGCCCACTGGAACTAATTACCCCTTTAATGGAAAAGGTCACAAAAAAATAAAAAAAGAACACCGCTCTTAGTTGCAAGCGTCAAGGCTTGACGGGCTTAAATACACCCTTTAAAATCAATTTGTAGATGCTTTTTAAGGCTTTTAATTTGTACGTCATGGGGTTTTTTTTTATTGTGCAGGACAGTAAACCTGCAGTCTGATTAGAAGGTTTATTATTTCTTAATGGTAAATTGCATCAGCGGGGACTTTTTAATTTCTGAGTAAAATACATAGACGTGAACCATTAAGATTAGGACGCGAAGGAGGGAAAAAACCTTTCACTAAAAATAAAATACCGTAATAGTTGTCGTAAAACACGAGGCGCTGCGCTCTCACATCAATGCTGGAGAACAGCATTGACTCACGATATCTCATTTAATCCTCAATTAAAGAATTTGGGCACAGTCATTTAAATCACTTCTTCGATGTAATTTTTGAACAATTATACATTTATACTGTAGTATAATAGCGTATAATAGCTTAGATACGCCCAGATCGTTGTATCTAACAGCAGCGCAGGAGATTAAGGCCCTGTGCACACGCTGCAGTTTTTGATGCAGTTTTGACGTGTTTTTTTGACACATCGTTCAGATCGGATGCAGAAAATTCAATACAAAGCAACTACTTTGTGCAGGGGTAGAGCATGGATCCCGTAGCATAATCTAAAAATGTGACACCCCCCCCCCTCCCCACATTGCAGTTTTATGCTTCCACTATACGTTCCTTGACAAGACAACTCTTTGTTTTACTTAGATTTTGCCCTGGTTTGATTATAGTGCAATACATAGGTTAAGTTCTTTAATTAAAGGGGACATATCACTGGATTTTAAAAATTCTATTAAGTATCTCCTCCGATTGGCACTATTCCACTGATTTTGGAACAGTTTTGCTTTTTATTCTATACCCTTCCATTCAAAAGTTATGTCCTCGGAAGTAAAGATTCAAATTTTATCTTCAGCCATCTTCACGGTGGGTGTTTCCTTTTACCCCTCTGACTCTGGCCAATCAAAACACAGCCACACCCACAGAGAAGTTCTATGGTATACGCCCAGTTGGTATGAGTGGAAAATTTGCATCCTTATTTCTGTGAGGCATAACTTTGGAACGGAAGGGAGCAGAAGAAAAGGAAAAGCTGTTCCAGAATCAGTGGAGCTGCAGCAATTGGAAGAGATACTTAGTTTAAATTAAAAAAAAATAGTGAAAGGCCCTTTTAACCATAGTATAATATAAAAATGTGACACCCCGCATTGCAGTTTTATGCTTCCTCTATACATCCCTTGACAACAGAACTCTTTGTTTTACTTATATTTTCTCCTGGTATGATACTGGTACAGTATATATGGAAAGTTCTTTAGTTAAAGGGGACCTATCATTGGATTTTAAAAATTATATTGAGTATTTCCACCGATTGGCGCTATTCCACTGATTCTGGAACAGTTTTCCTTTTTCTTCTATACCCTTCCATTCCAAAGTTATGTCCTTGGAAGTAACCATTAAAATTTTCTCTTCAGCCAACGTCTTGGTGGGCATTTGCTATTTCTCCTCTGACTCTGGCCAATCAAAACACAGCCACGCCCACAGAGAGGTTCTATGGTATACGCCCAGTTGGTATGAATGGAAAATTTGCACCATTATTTGAAACATAACTTTAGAATGGAGGGTCACAGAAGAAAAAGAAAAGCTTTGCCAAAATCAATGAAGCTCTGTGAATTAGAGGAGATACTCAGTTTAAATAAAAAAAAATAGTGAAAGACCCTTTTAACCCCTTAACAACCTAGGACATATATACAGTATATGTCCTAGGTTACCTCCCTTCCTTTGATGTGGGCTCACGCGGTGATTTCACATCTTTCCTGGCACATGTCGGCTGAGATGATCAGCCAATGTGCAACTAACAGGCACGGGTGGATCGGAGAACCACCCACGCCTGTTAACCCCTTAGATTGTGCTGTCAAACTCTGACAACGTGACTAACGCGGTCTGGTCGGGTTTCAGTGGCCACGTGATGCGAACATGGGCCGATAATGGTTTGCATGACAGCGCGGGATCAGATGATGACCCCTGCCGCTGTCATGGATTACTTCCTGTGAATGCCGACATAAAGCCCCCTAAAGGGACTAGTAAAATCCATAAAAATTTGGAATTTTTCCTATTTTTCTGTACATTATATATGAACGTGAATGGTGTCATTGAAAACTGCAAAAAACAGACTTCATATGGCTATGTTAGCTGAAAAGTAAAAAAATTATGGTTCTCAGAAGAAGGGGAAGAAAGGAAAGACTGGTTGCTAAGGATGTTTTTGATAACATGTCCATAGCAACCAGTCTGTCTCATTAACTTTGCTCTCTGGATTAGACCTGGTGGATTAAGGGGACAGGGTAAATTAGTTTAGAAGCAATGAATTCTTGATAATCTCCATCTTAATCAGATTTTCTACTACTCAGTAGAGAAGCTCCCTAATAAAATGGCGGCCATAGATGTTTTAGATGTATGTTGTTTACGAAGATTACTGCTCCATTCACTGGAATAGTCCCAATAAATGTGTCATGTAAAGTCCCTAGATAAGTCCTAGGAGGAACAATGACTTCCTGGATTTAATGAGGGGGCATAACTCTATCGCCATAGTAACAGGCGGCCGGCTGCACCTTTCAGGAACACAGATGGTCGGTGAGAACCGGCTCTGGTTTCCATCTTCTCCGCCATCGTATAACACCTGCTTCTGAGACACAATGTAATCAGTTTATTATGGCGCCATAAAGGTGCACTAAATGACCAGCTGCTCCGCCATAAAGACACAGCCCAAGATATGCTTTATGGCCTATGTTAGCACAGGTGGACCACAAGGGTTGTTTGGTTTTTTTTTTGATGACTGCGAGTTGCAGAATTAAATATACATTTTGGACAATATCATCTACACTGTCAAGTCCTCAAATCTAAATTACCCCTATGGATGGCACAGGGAGCATGGCATTCAGCCACAGGGGCGGATTAAGGGTCGCCAGTTCAGAAGATGAGGCCCCCCAGCCCCGATATTACACTATCCCCAATGATACAACATGTCATAGGGTCACGTAACGTTCAAGTGCATATCTGCAGACATAAAATGAGAAAGACCCCCATTATTTCCCCTTACATACAGCGCTATACATAATAGAGCAAGGGGTAGGAAATTTATTTTCCTGAGGGGCCGCATGAGAGGCCGTGACTCGTGTGGAGGGCTGAACCAAAAGGCTGAAATCTAATATATAAAGCTGAGTGTATGTGTGTGTATGTATGTGTGTATCTATGTCTGCTAAAGGAATCTGCACCGTCCATGTGACTCAGGGAACGTCATAGACTATGTTTTGACAGGAGAATTTAATCCCGCGCTTTACAGTTACTCTCCAAAAAACATGCCTCCATTAAAGTCAATGGAGCAGTGAGCTTTAGGTTATTAATAGGAGCTGTGATTGGTTGCTATAGGAACAAAATAAATAAGAAGCTTATGTGTGAGGTAATAAGATGTCGGTGGAGAGATGGATAGAGAGAGACAGAAAGAGACAGACAGACATAGGCACAGACAGAGTAAGAGGCAGACAGGGAAAGAGACAGAGAGAGAGACAGACAGTCAAAGAGACAGAGGCAGATAGACACAGGCAGACAGGGAAAGAAACAGGGAAAGAGACAGACAGAGACAGACAGGGAAAAAGACAGACAGGGAAAGAGACAGAGACAGGGAAAGAGACAGAGACAGGGAAAGAGACAGAGACAGGGAAAGAGACAGAGACGGGGAAAGAGACAGAGACGGGGAAAGAGACAGAGACGGGGAAAGAGACAGGGCAAGAGACAGAGACAGGGAAAGAGACAGAGACAGGGAAAGAGACAGAGACAGGCCAAGAGACAGAGACAGGGCAAGAGACAGAGACAGGGCAAGAGACAGACAGGGAAAGAGACAGACAGGGAAAGAGACAGACAGGGAAAGAGACAGACAGGGAAAGAGACAGACAGGGAAAGAGACAGACAGGGAAAGAGACAGACAGGGAAAGAGACAGACAGGGAAAGAGACAGACAGGGAAAGAGACAGACACGGGGAAAGAGACAGAGACGGGGAAAGAGACAGAGACGGGGAAAGAGACGGGGAAAGAGACAGAGACGGGGAAAGAGACAGAGACGGGGAAAGAGACAGAGACGGGGAAAGAGACAGAGACGGGGAAAGAGACAGAGACGGGGAAAGAGACAGAGATGGGGAAAGAGACAGAGACGGGGAAAGAGACAGACGGGGAAAGAGACTGACAAACAAACACAGAAAGAGAGACAGACAGACAGAGATAGAGAGAGACAGATACAGAGACATAGAGAAAGATAAACACAGACAGACATGAATAGAGACAGACACACATGGATAGAGACAGAAAGGGAAAGAGACAGACAGGGAGACAGACACACAGAGACAGAGACACAGAGACAGAGACACACAGAGACACACACAGTGAAACACACAGTGACAGACACACAGAGACAGACACACAGAGACAGATACACAGAGACAGACACACAGAGACAGATACACAGAGACAGACACACAGAGACAGACACACAGAGACAGACACACAGAGACAGACACACAGAGACAGACACACAGAGACAGATACAGACAGACAGAGACTGGGAGAGAGACAGAGAGAAAATTACTATCCAGGGCAACGCCCGGGTACTACAGCTAGTTATTACATATTATTTTATATTAGTATTAGTTCCATCATTTACTATTGAACTGAATTAAGTATGCTGACACCCCCCTATATACAGTATGAGCCCTCACCCAGCCCTCTTATACAGTATGAGCCCTCACACAGCCCCCTATATACAGTAGGAGCCCCCACATAACCTATGTACAGCACAAACCCCATATAGCCTCCTATATACAGCACAAAGCCCTATATAGTCTCCTATATACAGCACAAACCCCCATATAGCCTCCTATATGCAACACAAACCCCATATAGCTTCCTATATACAACACAAACCCCCATATAGCCTCCTGTATACAGCATGAGCCCCATGTAACCTCATATATACAGCATTAGCCTCAACATAGTCTCATATACAGCATGATATTGCCTCCTGTATACAGCATGAGTCTCCACACATACTTCGATATACAGCATGAGCCCCCAAATAGCCTCTGATATACTGACTGAGCCACAACACATCCTCCTATACACAGCATGAGCTCCACATAATCTCCTATATACAGCATGAGCCCCCACACATCCTCCGATATACAACATGAACCTCCACACATCCTCTGATTTACAATATGAGCTTCCAAATAGCCTCCTATATAAAGCATGAGCCCCCACACATCCTCCTATATACAACATGAGCCCTCTCATAGTCTCCTATATACAGCATGAGCCCACATATAGCCTCATATATACAGCAGGAGACTCCACATTGCCTCCTAAAACAGTATGAGCCCTCACATAGCCTCCAATCTACAGTATGCGCCCTCACATAGCCTCCTATATACAGCAGGAGTCCCAACATAGTCTCCTATATACAGCAGGGTCATCACATAGCCTCCTATATACAGCATGAGCTCCCACATAGCCTCTTGTATACAGCAGGAGCCATACAGCAGGAGCCCCTACATTTCCTCCTATATACAGCAGGAGCCCCCACAGCCTCTTGTATACATCAGGAGCCCTCACATAGCCTTCTATATACAGCAGGAGCCCCTACATTTCCTCCTATATACAGCAGGAGCCCCCACATAGTCTCCTAAACACAGTATGAGCCCCCACATAGCCTCTTGTATACATCAGGAGCCCTCACATAGCCTTCTATATACAGCAGGAGCCCCTACATTTCCTCCTATATACAGCAGGAGCCCCCACATAGTCTCCTAAACACAGTATAAGCCCTCATGTAGCCTCCTGTATACAGCATGAGCCCCCATATAGCCTCATATATACAACTATGTGTTGCCGCACACAACATTATAATGAGGGCAATCTGGCGATGGGCCGCCCTGGAGCTGGAGGGCCCCAGGCGGTATCCCAGATTGCCACCATTATAATCTGCCTATGTTCAGCCATACTGCTTAACTTTAAAAGAGGGCACAGTTTGTTTACTGTTACACCCCTAACCTTTCACAGTTGTTTTAGTGTATCCACACCAAAATAGTACCACTGGCGATACCCCTTACTGTTCTCACCCACTATCATACCGCTCCTATAACATGATGCTTCTGCACCCAGTGTACCCTATATGATTCCTGCACACTGCTACCGCACACACTATAGTGCCCTCGCAGTGCCCTCCACACATTATGATGAGCCCACAATGCCGCCACACACTGCATTGGTGCCCCCTCACACAGCAAAATGCCCTTATAGTGTTCCGCACACATTATAATGCCCCCAAAGTATAATCCTCTACAACATATGATGCACGGAAATAATTGCACCACAATAGCAAAAAAATACAAGGTGCCAAAAATGTTTACGACTCATGGGTAAAAATGTAACCACAACCTTAAAGGGAATCTATCATGAGAAAATTAACTATTGCTTAAATGAGGTTTTTACATATATTTAAAAAAAAAATATTGGCAATATTTAATAATCATGTAATTTTCACACTGGCCACTGGGGCTTTTTTTTTTTTAAGATTTGCACATATTGTCTTTCAGTAACAGTTTTCAGAAGTTTCATTATCATCAGAGGTAGGATAAGACCTCTATACACAGATAATAACATAGGATCCACCAATCACAATAGGCGATGTCAAGTTCCTTCGTTCACAATGACTTTCCTCCCACACTCCAAAGACATACTGATAGGTAATTTAGATTGTGAACCCTGATGGGGACAGTGATGATCACATTGGAAAAGTGCGGTGGAATTAATAAGTGAGTAAATAAATGTAAGAGTCTTTAAGAGTAGAAATGAGCAGACCCTTGGAAGTTCGGAGAATATCTCCGCCAGGGCAGTATTTGCCGCTAGGCACTGGAGGTCTGGTGCCTAGGGCGGCACCTACCAGGGGGCGGCACCACAACCAAGATTAAAAAAAGAAAAAAAAATATTTTTTTTTAAATCCGGTGTCTTTTTGAAGGAGAGGGGGGGGTCGCAAAGACGCAACTATAAATGAAGCTGTGAGTGGCGCCCTCCCCGGGGGTCAGTGGAGCGCCAATTAGCCTATCACAGATTCTCTGTACAAATGAAGTCTGATGGAACTTGCTATGAATATGGAATCCGACTGAAAAACAAACTCCATAGACTTCTTCATCAAATCGGAGGGAAGCAGAGATACAGTGCGGACCTCGTGCAGCTCTATGGAAGCCGTATAATGGCTCCGTACAGGTTAAAGCTGCATTATGGCCGTATGTTTATTGTGGGAAAGTATCTGCAGAATAGCAATGGCTGGATCAGGTGGAGCATAGCAACCTGGCATGGAATTGACATGGATACAGAAGCATCTCCTCAGGAATGTTGCTTAATCAGCAGTTGCAGATTCCCTTGCTAGTTTAGAGCAGGCTTCAGGCCCAGAGGCAGGACAGGCCCGGACATGCTGCACTCCGGTGCCAGTACAACCAGGACACATACAATTAGTCTGCTTAATGTTTCCGAGCATATTTGCCCTTTTTGTCCATTGTTAAAGGAATCTAATCCCGTGTACAGCGCAGACTGGTGACAGCCGCTTAATAGCTGCGGGACACGTTCAGTAAATGGTAAAGATTCCACAAAGCATTTCCAGAATAGCTCCGAGATGAAGAGGGCGAAAGGCGTAAACAGAAGCGAATGGTAAATGATACTGACTGGGCTGAATTATTAGGGTGTGTGCACACGCTGCAGAAATTTTCTGCATGAAATAAGCACCTAAAAACGCATGTATTTTTGGTGCTTTTTTTGGTGCGTTTTCTTGCCATGCATTTTTTTTAATTATGTCAATAGGTGGAAGAGCTAAAAATTGCAGGAAAAGACGCCCCAACAATTGACATACCGTAGTTTATGACCCGGTGCACATTTTTCCTGCTTTTTTTTTTTTTTTACAAAATCTGCATGTGTTTTTCTATGCAGATTTTGATACATTTTTTGAGAAATCTGCATCATTTGCCTATCCTTATGCCAGCAAAATCTATGAGATTTCTAAAGTGTTGTGCCAACGTTGCGTTTTTTCCCTCCTGCAGATTTGGAGCAGATTTTGATGCAGAAATAATCTGCAGCATGTCAATTGTTGCGGCGTTTCTTCCTGCCCTTTTTAGCCTTTCCAGCCATTGAGTTGACTAAAATAACGCACTAAAAGAAAATCAAAAACGCACCAAAAACCCAACCAATGCCAGATGCATTTTTTTTTAGCCCTTCCAGCTACTGAGACTTCACTAAAAAAAGCACTAAAAACAAAAGAAAAAAACAAAAACGCACCAAAACTCAACCAAAGCCAGATGCGTTTTTTTTAACCCTTCCAGCCATTGACTTCACAAAAAAAAAGGCACAGAAAAACTGCACCAAAGCCAGACACTTTTTTTGTTTCTTTGCCAGAAGGTGCAGATTTGATGCAGAATGTTTCTGCACCAAATATGCAGTGTGTGCACTGAGCAAAATCTGCACCAAATCTGCAAGGAAAAAAGAAGCAACGTGGGTACAACACGTTAGAAATCTCAGACTTTTCTGGCTTCAGTATAGGCATGCAGATTTTGATGCACATTTTGATGCAGAAATAATGTGCAGCAGGTCAATGATTGGGGGATTTTTTTTTATCCTTTCCAGCCATTGACTTCACTATAAAACTACACGGGAAAAAAAATGCACAAAAACCTGATGCTTTTTTTTTGGCCATTTTTCTGCCAGAAGGTGCAGATGTGATGCAGAAAATTTCTGCAGCAAATCTGGAGTGTGTGCACCGAGCAAAATCTTAACCAAATCTGCAAGGAAAAAAAAAAAAGCAATGTGGGCACAACACTTCACAAGTCGCAGGCTTTGCTGGCTTCATGATAGGCATGCAGATTTTGCTGCAGAAATAATCTGCAGCAGGTCAATGATTGGGGCATTTTTTATCCTTTCTAGCCATTGACTTTACTAAAAAAAAATACACTGGAAAAAAATGCACTAAAACCGGACCAAAACCTGATGCTTTTTTTGGGCATTTTTCTGCCAGAAGGTGCAGATTTGATGCAGAAAATTTCTGCACCAAATCTGCAGCGTGTGCACCGAGCAAAATCTGCACAAAATCTGCAGCTTGTGCACAAAGCTAAATCTGTACCAAATCTGCAAGGACAAAAAATCAATGTGGGCACAACACGTCAGAAATCTCAGACTTCTCTGGCTTCAGGATAGGCATGCAGATTTTGATGCAGAAATAATCAGCAGCAGGTCAATGATTGGGGTATTTTTTATCCTTTCCAGCCATTTACTTCACTATAAAAATACACTGGAAAAAATGCACCAAAACCTGAATCTGCACCAAATCTGCAAGGAAAATCTGCAGCAAAATCTGCAAGGAAAAAAGAAGCAACATGGGCACAACACTTCAGAAATCTCAGGCTTTATGATAGGCAAGCAAGATTTTGGTTCAGATTTGCCAAAAAACTCGCCAAAAAATTCACCGTGTGCACATAGCCCGACACTATACTCACACTGAACTTTTTGGAGAGATTTTTGTCCAGATCCTCGTTAAAAAAACTCACTTTTTGGAAAACTCTTCAAATTAATTTCCATCGTAAATCCACTTTGAGGTGTGTTCACACGTAGTTGTTTTGGGAGCAGAAAATACGCAGAAACGCAAAGGTTTGAGGACAATATCAAAAAAATTCCACTAAAAACTCAGCAAAAAGAACACACCCTTGCTGTTCATATGAGGAGGTTTTTTTTAAAGTTTTTTTTTTTTCTTCTCCTGAACAGGTTTTGAAAAATGCCTGCTGGAAAAAAAAGGAATCACGTCACTTCTTTGAAGCAGGTTCTGAAGGAAATGTCTCCAAACTAGGCAATGCCCAAGTAAACAAAAGTTTGCAAAGAACGCTTCAGGGGGAAAAAACATCTTTTCCTAAAAGCTTCAAAACAGCTTTAGGGAATGTACACATGATATCTTTAAGATGCCAACACACCTGCTGAGGTTTTCCTAAACAAAACCACTCCAGGAAAAGCTCCTGAAGCATCTTACCTGGTGGTTTTACCGTCATTTTTGCGGCAACCCCGCCAACGTCGCCTTTTTTCCCAATATTTTTACTGTAACTAGAGAGCGGCTTATTAGCTCTAGCCCCCAAAAGAATGAACATGTTACGTCTCTCAACCACTGCAAGTTTTCCGAAAAATAAAGTCGTAAAAGAAGTAACAAAAACGGAAGATGTGCACAGCAATGTCATTTTTACATTGCTGTGCATTATGTTCATTTTTTGGAGCGGTTTTGGAATCCCCCTCAATAAGACGTCATGTCCACATAGCAACAAAACATTCGTGTTTCATCCATAAAATGGGCAATTTTACTCTCAATTATCATCCGTATGGCATTGGTTTTACTACTATGTTATACAATTGCAATCCATAATGTATGAGGCCAACAAAATTGACCCAGAAACACAGTATGATGCCCCCACAGTGAATTACTCCACAGTACACTCTTCAACTAGCAAAGTATGGTGACCCCAACACAATATAATCCCCATCACCAATGGTGACCCTCACACAGCCCTCCATGCAGTATAATGGGCCTACATAGATTATAATGGCCCCCACACAGCCCTCTGCACAGTATAACGAACTCCACACAAACCTTCACACTGTATAATTGCTTGCATACAACATAATAGCCTTCAAATAGTTCTCCATAAAGTATAAAAGCTCCATGATAGTCCTCCAAATAGCATAATGGCCTTCACCTAGTCCTCCATCCATATAGTATAATGCACCCCATAGTCTTTGATGTATTATAATGGATCCCATAGTTCTCATATTATAATGCACCCCCCCATATAATGCATCCTCCATATAATGCACCTCATAGTCCTCCATATAGTATAATGGACCACCCAGTCCTCCATATATTGTAATACACCCCATAGTTCTTCATATATAATGCAACCCCATAGTACTCCATATAGTATAATGCACCCCATAGACCTCTAAAAAGTATAATGCATCCCTCACAGTTCTCCATATAGTATAATGCACCCTCATAGTTTTTCTTATAATGCACCCTCTTAGTCCTCCATATAGTATAATGCACGCCCATAGTCCTCCATATATTTGAATGCACCCCCCATAGTCCTCCAAATATACACCCCCCATAGTCCTTCATATAGAATAATGCACACTCATAGCCCTCCATATAGTATTATGCACTCCCATAGTTCTTCTTATAGTATAATGCGTGCTCATAGTCCTCCATATATTACAATGCAGCCCCCATAGTCCTCCATATATCATACAACCCCCATAGTCCTCCATATAGAATAATGCACACCCATAGTCCTCCATATAGCATGATGCACTCCCATAGTTCTTCTCATATTATAATGCATGCTCATAGTCCTCCATATATCATACACCCCCCATAGTCCTCCATATAGAATAATGCACACCCATAGTCCTCCATATAGTATAATGCACTCCCATAGTTCTTCATATATTATTATGCATGCTCATAGTCCCCCATATATTATAATGCACCCTCATAGTCCTGCATATATCATAACCCCCCCCCCCAGTCCTCCATATCTTATACCGCACCCCCTATAGTCATCCATATAGTGTTATAGCCATTGGCCACCAGTGTTCTCAATGTCTAAAAAATAAAACAACTCACCTCTTTCCCCTACTGCTCCGGTCTTCGTGGTGAGTGTTCTACAGCGCGGCACATCTTGGCACAGCAGCGTTCAGTGGTGATGTCATTGCGCCCTCTGTGCTGAGACGTCAGAGCACAGACACAGCGAGAGAATGGTGGACAAGGGAGCAGACAGCGGAGCAATCCCGCTTTCATCGTTAACTGTATCGGCATCACTGATAAGTGTGCTAGAAGCCTCGACCTGTATATTTTAGCATCTTTTCCACGATTATTTTTTTCCTATAATTTCACCAGAACAATAAATCATTAATGTAAATTGTTCTGGATGACTGGATGTTCTCCTAAACATTTCCGAAATTTATCGGAAAGTTCCAGATAGTCTTTTCTTACATCCCGAGCTCCACAGAAAAATACAATTTGCTAAATGGGTATCGTATGGGGAATTATTTGGGATCAGCACAAGTAACTTCGTGGAAAGTTCCCTAAAATATTGCTGGTGGACCTTCATGCAGAAGAACCCAACTGGACCACCCTTGTCCATTAGTGGCGCTGCTGTAAAAAATGACTTTGCAAATGAATGACTTTCTTGCAATATTACTGGTTGATAAATGATGGCCGTTGGGTTGCGTCTGGGTAATGGAAGGTCTCAGACTTGTAGTATAAGCACCATGAGGGTTAATGATCTTTAAGCTCCTATTCTGGCAGCTTGTTTAGAGATCTCAGATTTGACTTTACTACACTAATCCCAATGTAATACATTCTGAGCAAGCCTCCGTGTAATCATCTGTGCTTACACAAAATGGGCAGAAGTTACAGATGCAATCAATGGACGCCATGGGTGTTTATATAGGAGGCTCCGATACTATGACAGGACAATCAAACAAACTGAGAAAGAACAGAGACTGATGGGAGCCAGGACTCCGAAATTCCAAACTGACATCTCGGGTGAATAATTTTTGTCTTCATGTATCACAGTTTTAATTACTGCTGGGTAAAAGAAAAAAAGCTAAGGCCATGTTCACACGCTGAGTTTTTAGTTGCAGAAATGTCCTGCACCAAAATCTGCACTTTGTAGCAGAAAAACGCACCCAAAAACAATATGGGGCTCCATTCTCATTTGGGAGGCAATGTACAGGCATTATACGGTGTGAGGGGGACTGTTGGGGCCACATACTGTGTGAGGAGCACTGTAGGTCATCATAATATGTGAGAGCGCACATTGAGGGTTTCATAATGTGTGAGGGGATACTGTGGGGCATCACAATGCCTGAAGGGGCAGTTTGGGGTCATCATAATATTTAAGCAGCAACATAATTTGTGAGGGGCACTATAGGGGCATCATAATGTGTAATGGGCACTTTAAGAGAATCAAATTATGAGGGCATGCTTTGGGGGCATCACATTGTTTGAGGGGGCACTTGACAGATATCAGACTGTTAACAGGAGAAATGTATAGTATAGGCATCATAATGTCTAATGGGGCACTGTGGGAGCATCAAATGTGAGGGGGGCACTTTGATGTATGCTTATTTGTGATGAGATACTGTAGGTGTATGATCATGTATAAGGAAGCATGATATCGTGTGAGGGGGCACTGTAGCAGCATGATAATACATAATGGAGTATTATAGGGGCATTATGTGTGAGAGGTCACTGTAGGGGCATGATAATTGCATAAGAGGGCATTATACCGTATGAAGGGTACTTTCGTGGAATCATAATGTATAAGGTGCACTTTGGGGGCATCCTAAAATGTGAGGGCGCACTGTAAGGGCATGATAATTGAGTAGAAGGCATTATAGGGGCATTATATTGTATGAAAGGTACTTTGATGGAATCATAGTATATAAGGGACACTTTGGGGGCATACTAAAATGTGAGGGGGGACTGTAGGGGTATGATAATTGGGTAAGAAGGCATTATGGAGGCATTATATCATATGAAGGGCACTTTGGTTGAATCACAATGTATAAGGGGCACTTTGGGGGCATCCTAAAATGTGAGAGGGCAGTGTAGGGGCATGATAATTGAGTAAGGAGGCATTATATCGTATGAAGGGCATCTTGGTGGAATCATAATGTATAAGGGGCACTTTGGGGGCATCCTAAAATGTGAGAGGGCAGTGTAGGGGCATGATAATTGAGTAAGCAGGCATTATATCGTATGAAGGACACTTTGGTAGAATCATAATGTGTAGAAGAGTCACTTTGGGGGCTTCCTAAAATGTGAGTGAGCACGATAATTGAGTAAGAAGGTATTATGGGGGCATTATATTGTATGAAGGGCACTTTGGTAGAATCATAATGTATAAGGGGCACTTTGGGGGCATCCTAATATGTGAGGGGGGCACTGCACAAGCATCATAATGTCTAGGGAGCATTTTGAGGCATCAAAATATGTAAGGCAACACTGGTGGGGTAGCATAATATGAGATGGTATCATAATTTATGGGGAATGCACTGTATGGGTATCTGGTTCATAATACTGTGTGGGCGTTCATCATGGGGGCATCAAACTGTGTGAGACACCCCATTTTGTAGTGGGGGCTATGAAACGGGTATTGTGGTACATGGAAACAAAGAGGGGCTTCACTGGGGGCATTATATTATGACCCTTATTATTCTGCAGCTGATGTATATGGGTGCACATATTGTGTTAATGTTAGATATACGTGCCTCAACGGGGGCTGAATGTTTCACTAGGGTGTGTGAAGGGGCTGAGGGGGGATATCTGGCAGAATGAAACACATGAGGGCTGATAACACTTTTACACATGGATATGAATGTACACAAAGGACGGCTCATTCACAATAGTGATGTTGTTTACTCAGTAGCAGTGACGAATAAAGTTTTGTACACATATTGCAATCTTAGGCCTCATCCAAAACTACTAGTGTTGCCCCTAGCAACCAATCAGAACTCAGCTTTTATGTCTTAAACTACTCTGATAAAATGAAAGCTGAGTCCTGATTGGTTCAAGAGGCCTACAAATAAAGGCCCTCGGGCTGTTACGGAAACCACAAGTCCGAGCGTGTCGCAAAACTGCAGCTGTCATGATTTACAGGGAATTGTAATTTCTCACCAGCTGGGAAGGTGTAGGTTGCTTTATGTATATTGAGCAATTTAGACAAAAGTCATGGACAGAAAACACATTAAGATGCTAATTAATACAGAGGGCCTAATAAATATTGAACGCGTCACCAATTTTTTAAGTAAATATATTTGTAAAGGTGCTATTGACATGAATTTCTCACTGGATGTCGGTAACAACCCATCCAATTCCCTCTATAGTGCAAAGTCAAGACTGATGAGTAATATGATATTGGAAAGGATGAATAAGGTGGGCACTTGGCTGATAACCTGGAGATTTGCTACCATAACATATTGTGAAATGATCTTCAAGGGTTATTCCCACCTTCATGTGTGGATATTGTCAGATAGCACTTGTTAAAAACAAGCAATTTTGCAATATACTGCTTTTTAAAATTGGCAGCCGTTCTTGAGATATTAACACTTTTCTTTTGTTTACATTTCGTTGCCAAGGAGACCGACCACCGCTGCTGTGTAGGTTGTAAGCACTATGCTGAAGCTGGCTGGGATTCGGAAGGATCAGCGCACTCCAGTGATCCCTGATGGCTTCAAAACAGCACTTACAAGCTCAAAAGAAAATATATTGTAAGCGCTTTGCATGTCCTGCTGTCCAGCAGCGGAGGTCTGTCTCCAAGACATGGAGCTGTAAACACAAGTGGTACATTTTTTTGTATTTACAAGCAATGTCCATGTATGAAGATAGGTGCGAACCTTTAAATCCTATTTACAACAGGTTATGGGGCTTGGCGTATGTTGACGAAATTGCCAACTTACCGGTCAAACGGAGAGCCCCACCATATACCATCCGATTTCATACTTCCCAACAGAACAGGATAGCTACAGTTCTGGAAACTTGGTCAACTTTCAACACTTAGGGGTACTTTGCACGCTGCGACATCGCTAGCCGATTGTAGCGATGCCGAGTGCGATAGTCCCCGCCCCCGTCGCACATGCGATATCTTATGATAGCTGCTGTAGCGAACATTATCGCTGCGGCAGCTTCACACGCACTTACCTGCCCTGCTACGTCGCTCTGGCCGGCGACCCGCCTCCTTCCTAAGAGGGCGGGTCGTGCGGCGTCACAGCGACGTCACACAGCAGGCGTCCAATAGAAGCGGAGATGAGCGGGACGTAACTACCCTTCCTTTCTCATTGCAGGAGGAACGCAGGTAAGGAGATGTTCCTCGCTCCTGCGGCTTCATACACAGCGATGTGTGCTGTTGCAAGAACAAGGAACAACATTGTACCTGTCGCTGCAGCGAAATTATGGAAATGACCGACACTACACAGATAACCGATTTACGACGCTTTTGCGATCATTTATCGGTGCTTCTAGGATTTACACGTTGCGACGTCGTTACCGGCGCCGGATGTGCGTCACTTTCGATTTGACCCCGACGATATCGCAGTAGCGATGTCGCAACGTGTAAAGTACCACTTAGGGTATGAATACATTTGCAACTACATTTTCAAAAGCGTCTTAAAAATGAAGAAAATTCATGTTTTTGAAATATCAGATTGTATTGTGTTTTCAGCCCCTATGCAGATCTATGGGTCTCCATGGTATAAAACTACAAACCCCGTTAAATAGGGTATTCTCAAGTTTGGAAAAGCTCCATGTGAATGGAGCGGTGGTCAATCATGCTCAGTCCCTCGCCATTCCTTCTTATGGGAGTACTGAAGGTCGGCCGAGTAATCTGCTTAGCCATCACTGGTGATCCCATTGAGAATCAATGGAGCAGTGGTCAATCATGCCAGTGCCAATCCATTCCTTCTTATGGGAGTACTGAAGATCAGCCATCTCTGGTGGTCCCATTGAGAACCAATGGAGTGGTTGTCGATCATGCTCAGTGCCACTCTATTCCTTCTTATGGGAGTACTGAAGATGGGCCAAGTTCTCTGCTCAGCCATCTCTAGTGGTCCCATTGAGAAACAATGGAGTGGTGGTCTTTCTTGCTCAGTGCTGCTTCCTTCCTTCTTATGGGAGTACTGAAGAACTGCCGAGCACTGTGCTCCTCCATCTCTAGTGATCCCTTTGAGAACCAATGGACTTGTGGTCAATCATGCTCAGTGCCACTCCATTCCTTCATATGGAAGTACTGAAGACCAGCCAAGTGCTCTGCTCAGCCATCTTTGGTGGTTCCATTGAAAAACAATGGAGTTGTGGTCAATCATGCTCAGGGCCGCTCCATTCCTTGTTATGGGACTATTGAAGATCAGCCAAGCATTGTGTTCAACCATCTCTGGTGATCTCTCTAAGAATCAATGGAGCGCGGTGGTCGATCATTGCTGCTCCATTCATTCTTATGTGAGTACTAAAGATCGGCAGAGCACTGTGTTCAACCATCTTTGGTGGTCCCATTAAAAAACAATGGAGCAGTGGTCAATCATGCCAGTGCCACTCCATTCCTTCTTATGGGAGTATTGAAGATCAGCCATCTCTGGTGGTCCCATTGAGAACAAATTGAGTGGTGGTCAGTCATGCTCTGTGCTGCTCTATTCATTCTTATGTAAGTACTAAAGATCGTCCGAGTGCTGTGCTCAGCCATCTCCAGTGGTCCCATTGAGAATCAATGGAGTGGCATCGAACAGGATTGGCCACCGCTCCATACACATGGGGCTTTTCGGCCATCTCCAGTGGTCCCGAACAGGATTGGTCACCGCTCCATACACATGGGGCTCTTCGGCCATCTCCAGTGGTCCCGAACAGGATTGGCCACCGCTCCATACACATGGGGCTCTTTGGCCATCTTCAGTGGTCCCGAACAGGATTGGCCACCGCTCCATACACATGGGGCTCTTTGGCCATCTCCAGTGGTCCCGAACAGGATTGGCCCCCGCTCCATACACATGGGGCTCTTCGGAGTCTGGGTCCTTGGAAATGGTAGAAACACCAGTGGATAGTCAGGAAATTATAATGGAAAGGAGATAACTTCCAGATTTCGGCTAACCCCTTTAAGACTAAGTTCACACCACATTTGGTAGGATCCTTTGAAATACTCTTCTGCTGAATGTTCCAAATGCGTATATCTGTATGCTGTATGCCTAAAATTCACATCTTTTTGTTGTCTTTTGTAGGTTTTTGTCTTCCTTCGGATGGTAAACAGACCAAATTGCTATTTGTCTTCTGGCTTTTCCTTTTGGTTTTCGGATGATCCTTAAGAAGAGGCAGTCAGCCAACAAGATACTGAGGCGACAGTTGACCCTCACCGGCTGACAACAGATCATCTTGCATCTTAGCTCCGGAACTTTACTACACAGAAGAAACAGTCCTTGGATAAACTCAAACTGAGAAGCCTTGAAGACTTTACTGCAAGGAGAGAATTTAGTTAGGAACATATTGCAGCCATCATGGCCAGAAGATGGAGCAGGCTTACTTGACATTCTTTTTTCATTCCGGTGCGCAGTCTTGAGAAAAGTACAGAAATGGTGGAGGTGCATTTTGGCACAGTACATAGAGGTGCATTAAGTTAACTTCTCTAACCTAGGTGCTTAACCGTGGATACTTTTTATTCTCTAAAAAGACATACAAGAACATTATGACTGTTCAAACCAAGCATAGATTGCTCAGTGCACCCTTAACGTTGCAAAAAAAAAAAAAGTTTAGATACCCTTCCTACTTATATGTCCATCTATCGGTGCCTGCTGTAAAGCCAGAGCGGTCCTTCAAGCAAGAAGGAAAGCAAGTAGGTAGGTGGATGCACTGTCTGTGCTTGGTTTGAGCAGTCATTTTCTTATAAGATGTTGAGTGAAAAACGGCTTTTTTTTTTTTAGAGAATTTTGTGAATTTAAAATAAAATACTTTTCAAGCCGCTGATGGACATAATTTTGTTTCATTTATGCATTCATTACACATCTTCAGGCAGACAAAGCCACCATTTAAAGACTATTGTCATGGTACGAGGCGATTCACAATAAGGGTGTGTGCCCCGGATCAGTGTTTGCAGCGTTTTGGATGCAGTGTGTGTCAGCTGCATCCAAAACGCTGCATTGTACAGTACAAACACAGTGGATGGGATTTCTAGAAATCTGCCCACTGTGCATCTGCGGCTGCAGCAAAAAATGACCTGCGGTGCGGCTTTCTGAGCCGCAAGCATGTCAATTTTTGGCTGGGGAGTTGCAAGCATCCTCCACAGGGAGGATAGAAGAGAGACCGCAACTGCTCAAGCCTGGATCGTGGGCAAGAGCAGCTGGGGTATGAGTTTGTGGCCATTTACAGGTCTGATTTTCACAGACAGAACGGCTGGTGGAAAATAGAAGAACCACGTTAGATTTTGATCCAAGGGTCAGATCAAAGTCAGCAATGCAAGTCTATGGGTCCATGAAAACAGACCACACTGATGACATCTGAATGTTGCCTGATTTCCACAATCTCTCAAAAAGGTGGAGAAACTATTTTTCCCCCACATACGAGAAACTAGTGATTGTTGGACCACATTCGATCAAAGTCTGATCCAAGGAAGAAAATAAAAAAAAAACAGAGGGTTAAGCCATGTTCACATTTAGAAAATGTTTTTTTTCCCCAGTAGTATGGATCAAGAGGGCCAATACAAGTCTATGGGTCTGGGGGGGGGGTGGGGGGGGGGGTGGAGGTAAACAGTGTGAATGAGGCCTAATAATCTGATTATAGATTTTTCCTCTTTAAAATCTGAAGCAGTAAATTTTATTTTTATTTCAGGAAAAAAAAAAAAATGCTCTTGCATCTCAAGTCAATTTGCATTTTTTCCAGCGCCCCATATAAATATATAGGAAACCACCCAAAAAAATAAAAAAAAATATAAATCTTTAAAACAGTGGGCATGAGTTTATGAAATTACATCCACTTTGTATAGACTTATAGATTTTTTTAATAAAAAAAAAATACATTTTAAAGGAAGCTAGAAAGATGGGAACGCTGTCTGATGTTCCACAATCAAGGATCACTGCTGAATAATAGGAGTGCTCAGGCTGCCATCTGCCAGAGACCATGTACAAATTGTTGGCACATCCCAATTTTTTTTTAATTTAGGGATGTATTAAAAAAAAACAACAAAAAACTGATGCATTTCTGGCACCCCTAGTGATGATTAAGGGTGCCTTTTGTGCACTGGAAATGTGGCATCTTGCTTCTCACATCATAGCTCTGCATTGAGTAGATAAAAGCTACCAAAAATACCAGCAGCGTCACTAGTACAGATAAAGCCTGGCAGTGGGATAAGTGGAGCAGCCAGGTATTATAGGTAGGAAAATCCCCCTACATTTCACTAAACAGCAAATGTGTAGTAGGTACAGTACTTTCTTCCCATTGCGACCTAGAAAGCTCTGGGAAGCACAGGGCAATCTACGCAGGTGTGAGCTGACATTATCACACCATGTTCCTGTTTGGAGAAAAAGCTGCACTCATGGGTTCATACAGCCATGCCAACACTGTGGAAGTCTACAGACAGGACACATGTAGCTGCTGGCTCACTACCATTCACTCCTATGGGCTGACATACTAGTACTGAGTTTTAGACTAGTCTCTGGTGTGATCTGAAGCGGCCCCCAGCAAAGTCTTAAGACGTTAGGGACCCCACGATCAGTGTTTACAGCATTTTGCTGAGTCCAAAATAGTGCACTGTACAGTACAAGCACCGTGGATGGAATTTATGGAAATCCCAAGCTGACTGTTTACATCCTGCAGCAAAAACTGACCTGTAATGAGTATTGCAATACTTTGTTTGCGAGAGAAGTCTAATACTTGTGTATTCACTTAATATGGGGGGGATGGGTACAAAATAAAAAACAAAAAAAAACAACCCACAAAGTAACCTGAATTACGCACTAGTCGCTAATCCCATGAATAGTGCAGAATTCAGGTTACATTGCAAGTTTTCCCCATTAACTTGCATTACAGATTTGGAATGAATACACAAGTATTAGACCGTACTCGTTAGGAGTATTGCAAAGCCAAGTATTTTAGTACTCACTCAATATTACTGACCTGCGGTGTCATTTTCTGATGGCACAGCATGTCAATTCTTTGCTGTGGAGTCTCAAGTGTCCTCCATAGGAAAAACACGCGAGATGCTGCAGCACGCCGAACCCTGACCATAGGCACAGGCAGATGCGGGCTTCTGCGGAGAAGACTCGCTGCCTCGCAGGTCCGGACCTGACGCATGCAGGTCCTAGGCTACACAAATGCTTTTTTTTGGGTGCAGTTGTTACAATGCTGGCATAAGGGTAGCATGCAGTTAAGTCTGAAGTTGTACATGTTTCTTATTTATCCAGTGCAGGAAATAATCTGCTTCATGATTAGTCTTGGTGCATTCCTCCCCCCCCCCCCCCCCCCTCCACCCAGTTTTGCAACTTTGGAAAATGTGTGAGAAATCTGACTTATCTGAAATCCAGCAATTAGGTAACCTCAAATTTGAGAAGCACTGTAGCCTTGTAAGAAAAAAAAAATAAATTATATATTATATAATAAATATAATAAATTTATTATTGCGACATTTATTCCATGGCGCTTTACACATGAAAGAGTATATGTAAAAATTATATATATATATATATATATATATATATTTTTACATACAAGACAACCCCAAATCCTCCCCCACAGATCTCTGCATGGGATCAGGTGTGTTTGTAGACCGTGCTGACCCATTGTCCACATAGGCATGTCAATACAAGACCCCCATAGTAGTTGACCTAGTTGCCTTAAGGTTAATTACATAGACATTCCAATTGTACCAGTGGAAAAAGGTGTCTGACAATGGCTCCCACAACACACCCAGACAATACCTTTAGGCTATGTGCCCACGCTAGAATGTCCCTGCGGATTTTTTTGCCTGAAAATCCGCAACTTTCGCGGCAAATCCGCACCCGCGGATTTGCCGTGGATTTTTTTTTTTTTTCCCCATTCAAAGCCAAAAATCCGCACCAAATCTGCACCAAACAATTGACATGCTGCAGATTTTTCCGGATCAAAATCCGCGGCAAATCCGCAGCGGAAAAATCCGCAGCATGGGCACAGCATTTCCAAAATGCCATTGAAATGGCTTGGAAGTGCTGCTGCTGCAGATTTGCGGTAAATCCGCGGTAAATCCTGTAGCGTGGGCACATAGCCTAAGGCCTACAGACAACTAAAGTATGTTGACTACAGGTAGGGTATTTTACAGATCTGTAAGACTTTAAAATGCTCCCAATCTGTAAAGAGATGACACTTGAGGAAGGGGTGCGGAACTTGTCAGTGTGAAGCTAGGTGGGGTGAGATTGTCCATAGTGCTTTGTGGATCCTGTGTATAAAAGGCATTACCTGTTTATGTACCCCTGCCTCTGCTGATAAGGAGTCTGCTGAAAACTCAAGGTCTTTATTACATTCCCATGGTGCCCCGAGTTTATTTGATCAGTCACATCCACAATCTGGAGACCTGATCAGCTGTGTGCTCAATGGATGTAGGAGCTGCCACCATGACAAAAAAAAAAAAAAAAAGAATTTTGTTTACTTACCGTAAATTCTTTCTTATAGTTCCGACATGGGAGACCCAAACCATGGGTGTATAGCTACTGCCCCCGGAGGACACACAAAGTTACTACACTCAAAACGTGTAGCTCCTCCCTCCTAGCATATACACCCCCTGCTAGCCAGATCTAGCCAGTTTAGTGCAAAAGCTGAAGGAGGACATCCACCCACAAGAAGAGACAGAGTAAAATCCGGAAGAACCGGAACCTCTGTCTACAACAATAACAGCCGGTGAAGACACACGGAACAAGAAACCTGCCAACAGGCAATAGGGAGGGTGCTGGGTCTCCCATGTCGGAACTATAAGAAAAAGAATTTACGGTAAGTAAACAAAAATTCTCTTTTTCTTTATCGTTCCTTCCATGGGAGACCCAAACCATGGGACGTTCCAAAGCAGTCCATGGGTGGGAATAAACAGACAACTGAGAAGCAGGCAAACCTAACTTCACAAATGGGCGACAGACGCCGGAAAAATGCGTCTGCCCAAGCCCACGTCTGCCAAAGCATGAGCATGCCTTGGGAAGTGCTTCGAAAAAGTATGCAGACTAATTCGAGCTGCAGTCTGACAGACCTACTGAGCCGTAACCTGGTGCCTGAAAGCCCAAAAAAAGGCGCCGACAGGTCTGACCAAATGTGCTCTGATCCCCGGCGGGGAAGGCACTTGAGTACACTCGTAGGTCTCGGAAATGGCCGACCTAAGCCAACATCAGGTTCAGCTTAGATGCAGAGAGACCGGTACACTGACGAACACAGTCAGCACCAGAGAGGTGCACCGCCTAATAACGGCGGTGCGAGACACATAGATCCGGAGCGCCCGCACCAGATCCAGGATATGCAATGCTTCCTCAAGCGATGAACAGGAGCCGGACAAAAGGAAGGCAGGAAAATTGCCCCGGATAAGGTGGAAGCAGAAACCACCTTAGGGAAAAAAGGCCGGAGTCGGACGAAGACCACCTTGTCTTGATGCAAAGACCAAAAAAAAAGGGGGCCACTCCGAAAGAGTGCAGCCAGAACTCTCTGGCGGGAAATTATAGCCACTAGAAAGAGTACTTTCTGTGAAAGATGAAACAACGAAACCTCCCCAAGAGGCGCAAAGGGGGGTTTCCGGGAACCGGGAGGACCGGATTAAGGTCCCAGGTCTCCATAGGCCGCCGGAAAAGCGGAATGATGTGAGATGCGCCCTTAAAAGGAGCGCACCGGAGCCAGCCGGACGATACGCCGCTGGCACATACTGACAGAGCCGAGACCTGTCCCTTAATGAGGGATAGTCCTAGCTGTAGACCGGACTGTGGAAGGGACAGGAGGGTCGGCAAGGCCAAAAAGGTCAAAGGACACTTTGGAGCTCGAGTCATAGCGGAGATGACTTCAGGAAGGATATCAGAAGTCGCCAATATCCAGGACTCAAGAGCTACGCCGTCAATCTGAGAATCCAGAATTCTGACGGGAAAAACGGACCTCTTGAGAAAAAGTCTGAACGGTCCGGAAGATGCCATGGCAACCCAACGGACAGAAGGAGCAGGTCAGAGTACCAAGCCTGCTTGGGTCAGTCTGGAAGAATGACCCGACGGCCCCCTTTACCGATCTTGCGCAGGACTCTGGACAAGAGGTAGAGGGTGAAATTCGAAAAGAGACAAAGCTGGGATCAAACATGAACCAGTGTCTACCGCAAAACCTGAGGATTGTGGACCACGGTTGGACAGCTGAAATAGCCTGCCTCGTAGTTTTCACATCTAGGATGTGGACTGCGGATACGGTGGACTAGGAGTCCCTTGTCCACTGAAGAATGTTGAGCCGCCAAGATTGCCAGGCGGCTGAGTGTCCCGCCCTGGAAGCTGATGTAGGAAAACGCTGTCACGTTGTCCGACTGGACTCGAATGTGCCTAGCCGCCCACAGATTGTGAAGGCTTAGAGAGCCAGAAATACAGCTCTGATTTCCAGCACATTGATCCAGAGGACTGATTCGGACAGAGTCCAAGCGCCCTGCGCTCCGCGGTGGAGATATACTGCTGCCAAGGCGGATAGGCTAGCATCCTGGTGAAGATCACCCGGGACGGGCCAGAAAGGAGCGCCCCTGAGACAGTGGCCGAAGCCACCACTGAAACGAGCCCCTGGTCAGTGGCGAAGCCACCACCCCGTGGGAGGATTGAGTTCGCTTGTACAGTGGAAAACATCCAGTCTAAGAGGACGCAGGAGAAACTGGGCAAGGAACCGCTTCCATTGACGCCCTGAGAACCTCTGGTTCGAAGTCAGAGTGGACTTGGACAGAAAGACAAGCCACCCGAATAGGTCAGAGTGGCGCGAGTGAGCGAAGCACTCTGCTAAGAGTCAGCACTGGATGAAGCCCCGACAAGAAGGCCGTCCAGGGCAAAAGATCACTGCCAAACCCTAGGGGGGCAGGACCCTAATCACAGCTGCCCCAATGAGAATACTCGAGGGGCCTTGGCTAACCCCAAGGGAAGAGCCACGAATTGGACCACTCTGATTGTCAAAACGTAGTCAACGCTGGTGTGAAACTGCGATTGACTCCTGACGATAGGCATCTCTGATGCCGATGGCTGCTAGGGAATCTCCTTGGGTTCTTGATTGATCCGGTGGAAAAAAAAACAAACAAAAAAAAAAAAACACACGGAACAAAACCGAGACTCCATGTGAAAACGCCCCACCTGGCTATGCTTGAAAAGCTAAAGATCCAGGTCGAAAGGCACCGCCCTCTTCGGGGACTAGGAATAGATTTAAGCAAAAATCTCAGAACCGTTCCCAGTCGGGAACCGGTACCATTACTCCATTGGCCAGCAAGAAATGCCACAGCCTGTGAGAAGGCGGCGGCCTTGTAGCCGGGAGGAGTTGACAGAAAAAATCTGTTTGGCGGGTGGACAGAAGTCCATCCTGTAGCCAAGGGGGATATAATCTCGCCCCCACTGAACGGAGACGTGTTAGAAACCTACGTCGCCAAGTGGAGAGAGCCTGCCACCGACCAAGGAGGTTGTTGGCGTGGCTAAATAGCTCGGAGGAAGCTGAGTCAGTGACAGCATCTCCTGCGGTCTTCTGAAGACGCAGCTTCGAGCCATTTGGTTCTATGAACCTAGGCCGAGCTAGAGGACGATCAGATGGAGGAACGGAAACCACCGAAACCTCAACTGATTCCTGCCCTGGACAGGTTCCCTAGTTTAGGTTTGTGGCAAGGAAGAACACTCCCCGCCAAGAGCTTCCTTAATTTCACCCAGTTGGTTCCGGGGAAACTGGTCCCACCAAAGGGGAGCCCAGCAAGGAACCTCCATAGAGGCATCTGCCTTCCAATTCCGAAGCCACAGGAGCCTGCGGATAGCGAGGAAGGTAGCCCAGACCACCGCCGTGCGGCGTCCAGCATGGCAGACCTGGCAGAGGATGAAAAGAGTGAAGTCTGGAAGTTCAGGCAACCGTTTTGGGCATAGAGTCCCTGTGAGAGAATGCATCTCCTCCAGAGAAGCAGAGAAGGTACAAAAAAAAAAAAAAACCGCACTGCTGTAAAGCTGAGGAGAACGAAGCTCCTGCCGTCCCCATCCCGACTTGGCCCAAAGGACAACCGGGCGGACCGCAGAACCTTAAGTGAGGAGCCATCAGCCACTGACATAACGGTCCGGGCTGAGCCACCTGAGGAGAATGAGCCCACTTCTTGACCACCATTGGTGGACAGGGGAAACAGTCCTCAGAATCACGCTTCATGGGAAGCGAGTGTCAGAGCGGACCCTGGGCTAGTCACAGGGGCCTGAAAACTGGAGTGGTTAAGGAACAGACGTTGTGTTCACCTAGATAAGGTAACACCGGCGGATTGAGGTCCAGTATTAATGTACCGTAGAATCCATATAGAGGTGCCGTCAGCCACTGATACAACTAACCGGGCTGAAAGTCTAGACACCGGAGTGGCTACCCTTGGCGAAAGAGTACACTCCTTAACCACCTCTGATGGGAGGGGGAGACAGGCAGCAGAACCCCGCTGTGGGGTCTGCAGGATAGGCTGTGGGCTTGGACGCAGCGGGCTGAAAACTGGAGTGGTTGAGGAACACACTCTTCGTCCTGTTAAAGGTATACTGATGCCTTTCTGCCAGCGGGGAATACTCCCCTGATCAGGCGGATGGAGGCCCAGTACAAGAATAATGGACGCAATCTAATCATTCGCATCTGCGTCACCTACTGACGGATCAATGTACATAAAGTAGCGTCCGTGCCCGTGGTAGAGACATCCTCCTCGTCCAGAGAGTCAGCTCGAAATCGGAGCTGCGGGACGGGGAGGACAGGGGACCCTGCGTCTCCCTGTCAGGAGGATGGGGTCTGAGCCCAGAAGGAGAGTCCCTTGTGAGCTTTGCTGAGCGAAGCAGAAAACGCTCTGAGAAGGGGGCTGCATGCTCAGCAGATGCCGGGACAGCCGACTCCTGGAAATAGGATTCCCACGGGGGTCAGCCACCGAAACCGGAGCAGCTGGAGGGACCCTTAATGAGCCCACATGCTGAGGGGCCACAGTGGTTATGAGTTCGGTATAGCCGTACAAGACTACCTGCAGTGGATAATAAAAAACAGCCTGCAGCCTCGCTCTGTGAGACATGCTGCAGAGGTGGGGGCTCTGTCTAGAATGTCTAGAATACCCAAGACAGGGGTTCAGCCTGGGGAGACTCCAGGCTGAGGCACCACCACCTAAGAACCATTACAGTGTGGGTCTGTGCCGGTTCAGGCAATACGAGCTTGCATGCAGAGCATGTAGTGTACAGCCTTGGAGCTTTGCTCCTAGTGTGAGGCATGCTGCTGAGGAGGAGGTTCTATAATAAAGAATTAACTCCTTCAGAATGCCCTGAGAGTGTAAAAGTGCACAACCAGAGGTTGTGACTTATCAGGCTGCTATTATGTGTGCCTTCCGGATTCCAAGCCTGGACTTCCAGCCAGATATTCTCTCCCTCTGCACTGCAGAGCAGCCAGCGCCGACCAGTGTACTAAGACGCTGAGAAAATGGCGCCAGAGTGAGGGGGGGGCGGGGGTTAACCCAGGAGCGGGAAATCGGAGGGCGAAGGAGATGTACAGGGGAGGGAATCATCTCCTCAAAAAGGAGCGTCCTCCCCTGTGCAGAGCGGCCGGCGCTGCAGTGTCCCCCTGCATGAGTGACATGCAGGGGAACGAAACGAAACTAGGCCGCGGCTGAAGCCGGGGCCTAGAGTTATGCATGCGGCCGAGAATCAGGCATAGTCGGCGCGGTTCTCAGTAAAAACCGTGGAACCGGCCGGAAACACAGTAAAAAAGCATCATCATCAAAGTAAATCACTGTCCCCCACAATAAAAGTGCCCCACAATGCAGAAGGACCCTTGAATAAACGTCTCTATACTTAGCTTTGAGACGCAGGGCACAGTCCCTGTGGGGTGGGGGTCAGTGCTCCGTCCAGCAGGGTCCTGTACAAGGGCTGCGGATGGAGGCCGGTCTCCTGCAAGGCAGTGAGAACCGTGTTGGCTCTAACTTGAAGCCAGAGCCCCTAAGGGATGGTGAAGGAGCGCGGCATGAAGGGATTTCTGCCCTGAAGTCAACCTTAACAGCACCCCGCCAGGGGGGTGTGAAGGGACATGCTGGGGGTCCAGTGGACCCGCTTTTCTTCCAAATCTTTAGAAAAAATGAAAAATCAAAAAAGAATGCATGCGTGTGTGTGGTCCTCCTGACACAAAGCAAGAAACTGGCTAGATCTGGCTAGCAGGGGGTGTATATGCTAGGAGGGAGGAGCTACACGTTTTGAGTGTAGTAACTTTGTGTGTCCTCCGGGGGCAGTAGCTATACACCCATGGTTTGGGTCTCCCATGGAAGGAACGATAAAGAAAAATTGGTTTCAACCCTTTTAGGTGATCTTATAATACACACTGCACTATGGAACAAAGCCCAACTGTTCAGTTGGTACACCAATCACCGGGATTTTTCTACATAACCTTAAGCTATTTGTGCAATCATGTTGATTCTATACATCCCTTTAGTTGTCAGCTAGGATGTATACTTGCTTTTGTTTCAAAATATAAAGTTTTTAAAATGAGTAACTTTTTGAATGACATCAGCTACTGATCAGCTGATAGTTTGGGGGGGGTGTAAGTATTTATAGTGATTCCTGCACCCCATCCTCCATTATTTTTTATGTTTTACTAAGTGACTAGAAGGACCTGTGCTGATGTCATACCCATGTGATCAGAAGGGGGCAAGGCCTCAGCCAACATTTTTCTGTTATGTTGGCTGAGGCCTTGCCCCCTTCTGATCACATGGGTCTCAGCCAACATAGCTGATAACAGAAAAATAATGTTGCTTCCTGGAATCTGCTATGTTGGCTGAGGCCTTGCCCCCTTCTGATCACATG
This sequence comes from Anomaloglossus baeobatrachus, assembly GCF_048569485.1. Lineage (NCBI taxonomy): Eukaryota > Metazoa > Chordata > Amphibia > Anura > Aromobatidae > Anomaloglossus > Anomaloglossus baeobatrachus. The sequence continues at coordinate 42,828,987 of NC_134363.1, forward strand.
GGTATGACATCAGCACAAGACCTTCTAGTTACTTCGTAAAACAATTCTATAATAGAATTGGCATAAATAATGGAGGATGAGGTGCAGGAATCACTATGAATACTCACACCAACTATTAGCCGCTGCCACTCAAAAAGCTGCTCATTTTACAAATCCTATACATCCTTGCTGACCACTAAAGGCATGTATAGAATCAGCCTGATAGCGCCAGTATAGCACTGGCTTTAGGTTATATAGGAAAATCCTGGTGGTTGGTGTGCTTTAAGCTCTGGATGATCCCATGCCAGATTAAAGGAATTGTACACAGACAGAAGAAACCACCAATATGTCGCATGTTGTGCATTTTCTCTTTATTTGGAGGCATTAAAAAAAGAAAATGAAAGGGGGAGGGGGGGGTAAAATTTGTTTTTTCGTTTCATTGAGTGAATGAACGGCACACTTATTTGTTGGGAAGTCAGATTACTTTGGTATAAAAAGAAAACGTTTTAAAAAAGGGGGAATTTAAAATGCATTTGCCCCCCACATTAGGCAGTGAACCAGTCAGCCCCCTAATGGGTGGGTGCTTTGTGGGAGGAGGGGGGGGGGTAGTTTCAAATCATGGAGCTTCATCTGCTGATTTGTATTCTGACAGTAAAGTCTTAGTGTTCAGACCATGGTCAGATGAAGCCACTTAATACTTTCTGTACTTGGTCTGGAAGTCTCCGGTGTTCAGGCGAGGACGGGGGAGGTCGCCGAATGGTTGGGAGTTGTCGTGAGCCAGGGCTCTCATGCTAGCAGCGATTCGGTCCAGGTCTGGAGAAGGCGGCTGCGGAGAGAAGGAAGGATTACAATATCTAGTCTCAGGTTCCAGCAGTGGTTCCAAGCCATGCTAAGATCTTAGCCCTCACCTTGCCACCTTCTTCATCTACTGGTCTATTGGTCTGTCTCTTCTCCTTGAAGCCCCAGACGGGCACAGTGACCGGCAGAGACTTGGCGTACTGCTGGATGTTGCGGTGCGGTGGAGGCAGCTGCCCCGGAGCATCTTCCGTCAGGCTGCCATCTTAAAAGGAGACACATTTGTTAGTATATTTTGTCTGATTTGCAAATTAACTTGAAAATTATCCCTGGTTTCCCATCTTAGCACTGCCTTAAAGGGATTGCAAGGACTTTTAGATTTGCTACTTGCTGTTTAGGTCCCTGGCCACCTCTGCAACACAAAAAAAAAAAAAAAAAAAATAAAAAAAAAACACACGTGGACAGTTTCCTAGGCAGGGGCAAGACCATGCTGCAGACCTATAATGAACAGCTTCCCAGGGGTGTTCTCCAAATTCTTTATTCCATCAGATCATATGCAATGTTTCGCCCCACAATTGGGCTGTGTCAAGGATTTGATGCTTGACAAAGCCCATTTGTGGGGCGAAACGCTATACATTATCTGATTGAATAATCAGATTGTGTAATATTACACATGATCTATAATTACACACTATCTGATTTAATCAGGTCTAAATAATCTGATAAATGTGATGTATGCATCTATAATATATATTACACGCTAATTATATATTGTGTGCAATATAATACATTATATATGATCTGATTAAATCAGATCATGTGTAATATATTTTACACAATTATATATTACACAATATATAATATATATGTATTATACACCGATTACTCAGATCATATGTTTGTGTAAAATTATTTACACATTACATTTTACACAAAGATAATATATGATCTAATTTAATGAGTAATATATTACACAATATATAATCGTGTAATATATTTTACACAAACATTATCTGATTTAATCAGATCATATATAGTGTGTAATACATCACATATATGTGATATTACACGATATATGATCTGATTATTTAATCAGATCAAGTATAGGTATAAAATATATATTACATAATATATTGTGCAATATACACTACATATATTTTACATACATGTGTGAAATATATGTAGTATATTGCACACTATATAATATTTTATACATACACTTGATCTGATTAAATCAGATCATATATAGCGTTTTGCCACAAATGGGCTTTGTCAGGCATCAAATCCTTGACAAAGCCCATTTGTGGGGCGAAACACATAAGGGGATGGATTGGGGGGGGGGGGGGGGAGAAGAGATAAAACAAAAAAACAAAACACGCTATTGAGAACACCCCTGGGATGTTGTCTGTTACTTATAGCTATACAATGGAAGCCGAGTGGATCCCTTGGACCTGGACCTGACTCGCATCCCTTTGAGTGAAGGAGTCTATGGTAAGGCGCTGCAAACCACCCTTGCTGCAGACCTGTCAATCATCCAGAAGTGCAGAGTCCTTGGCAAGCTGTGAGCAGTGCACTCTTAAAGGGGCAGCCACATCTTCTCAAGATGTCTTATTCACATGCCAGTACATTGGCTGCAGTTCTTGGCCCTTGATCTGAATCACAGCATTAAACCCTTTGATGCCATGCAGGTCTGGAGATACTTCGTCACGGGCCACAAGATGCAAATCATGTGATTAAGCCTCCGAGGCACTACATGCCTTCAAGGAGGTAACGAAGGCTCAAATCTAAAGCAGGACTCACCATCTGTACTCTCCTCCTGATCCGATTCAAAGAAGGGTTCACAGTCTTGGCTATTTGAATCTTCATCCATTAGAAAAAGTCCTGGATTTAAGAAAAGGAGAACAAAGTGACATTCTGTGCCTGCTGCAGTGTATAATAAGCAATACAACAGCACCACCTGGTGGACAAGTGATCACTTAGCACACAAGTTATGCATTCAGTGACAAGGCTAGAGATTAACACAAGGGCAGAGGTTTCTTGTGCAGGCATTAAGAAAACCCAGCTGTATCTGGATGAAGATGGTGCAAACGTGCTCCAAGACAGGTACTATGGTGCAACAAGGCACCAAGTTCTACAAGAGGGGGTTGGAGCTTTTCTGTTTGCAACCGGCTGCACCCTTCAGATGGTAAAATGCATCACCTAGTCATGGAATCCATACGCAGGTATCAAATCAGGCAAGAAATTGGGAGAAATACGATTTACATGGACTTATCCGCATCAGACCTTGAACAATGGGAATTATGTCTGCACAGTGCCACCTAGTGGACACAACTGGTAAAGCCAGGAAGATTACTAAAACCTTAAGATTTTGTCCTGACTAATCTGATAGCAGCATGATGTAGGGGCAGAGGTCCTGATGCCAGGTGGTGTCACTTACTGTAGTTCATAAAATCATGGTTTAAGCAGTAGTAAATATTACAGGACTACTTGGCGTGCTGCAGGTAGTCCAGCATATTCATGAGCTCTGTATAACTGCAGATCTTACTCACAGCAAGTTGGGCTGCAGTGTGTACATCGCCCTGGCCAAAAACTGATGCTCTAGCAGGATACAGCTAAACCCCCACTAAGTGGAGACATCACAGGTGCAGGAGAAGCACATCACACACACACCTTCATGGAATGGAGGGGAGGTGACTGCTACATGATAAAACTGCACACAAGTGGCTTGCATAGAGCGCTGTTCACATGCAGATGACACAGTCACAAACCCGCAGCCTATTAGGTAACGCCCTTCTATTAGATCAGGCGGGCTGCCAAGCCGTACTCCACTGTATATCATGCACGGACAGACACTCTTTAGCTGTATCCTGCTAGAGCATCAGTTTTTGGCCAGGGCGATGTACACACTGCAGCCCAACTTGCTGTGAGTAATACTTGATTTTTGGAGGACATTATCCTCTTATTGTTGCTTTTTTTATATTTAGTGTAGGGACCTACAGACATGAGGTCCCTTGACGAGGGTGTAGGCTTACGTTTTATGGCCATAAATACCAACAAAAACCTCATATTTTTTTGTTTGTACAGGATACAGCCAGGCCCCTTTCTGTTGGGCCTTGCATTGTAGAGTGTCTGTCCGTGCATGATATACAGTGGAGTACGGCTTGGCAGCCCGCCTGATCTAATAGAAGGGCGTTACCTAATAGGCTGCGGGTTTGTGACTGTGTCATCTGCATGTGAACAGCGCTCTATGCAAGCCACTTGTGTGCAGTTTTATCATCTAGCAGTCACCTCCCCTCCATTCCATGAAGGTGTGTGTGTGATGTGCTTCTCCTGCACCTGTGATGTCTCCACTTAGTGGGGGTTTAGCTGTATCCTGCTAGAGCATCAGTTTTTGGCCAGGGCGATGTACACACTGCAGCCCAACTTGCTGTGAGTAATACTTGATTTTTGGAGGACATTATCCTCTTATTGTTGCTTTTTTTATAACTGCAGATCTACAGCAAAGAAAACTGATTTTATCAAAATGACAGCAAACAGCTCAGTAAGTGACATCACTGGAATCAGGGTCTCTGTATTATGCTGCTCTCAGATGGGGAGGAAAAACCTGGTGACAGATTCCCTTTAAAAGGGAATATCCTATTCCAATATGTAGTAGGGGGGGGTAAGATAGGCAAATGCCTCCAATTAGAAGTTCTAGCAATGTCTTACTTCATGTGCAGGGCATTGCAGCTGCAACATCAATGGTTACATCCACTCATAGTAATCATGGATTCCCAAGCTGCAATGCCCTGCACATGAGGTAAGCCAAAATGAAATACATACAATTAGCTATATTATGAGAACTATACTAGAGTTAATTGGTACTTGCCATGTCTTACCTCATGTGCAGGGCATTGTAGTCTAGGAATCAATAGTTGAGTGGATTCAACCATTTGTACTCAAGCTGCAATGCCCTGCAGATTACCTTAGGTAAGACAGCAAATTCCTACAATTAGAAACCTAGTACTCTGACAAGGCCAATTGTATGTATTTGCCCTGCACATGATAGAGCTACGTCTCAGGAGAATACTAGATTTCTAGGTCTCACCTAATGTGCAGGGCAAATCCACACAGTTAGCTATATCAGAGTACTAGGTTTCTAATTGTAGGCATTTTCTGCCTTACCCAATCTGCAGGGCATTGCAGCTTAGCTCAAGCTATGGATTCCTTGACTACAATGCCCTGCACATGATGTAAGAAATAGAAAAGTACCAATGAGAAATTTAGTACAGTTCTCCTGATCTAGCTAATTGTATTTGCTGTCTTACCTCATTTGCAGGGCATTGCAGCTGCAGTTCCCATGGTTATATACACATACTAACCATGGATACCCAAGCTACAATGCCCTGCGGATAAGGTAAGAGACATAACAGATATGTACAATTATATATCAGGAGAATTACTAAATTCCTACTGTCTAACCTCATGTGCAGGTATTGCAGCATCCACTCATACCAACCATGGTTTCTAAGCTACAATGCCTGGCAGATAAGGTAGGAGATATAAATATATTATATATATAAAAAAATAAATAAATCAGGAGAATACTAAATTTATGATGCGTTACCTCATGTGCAGGTCACTGCAGCATCCACTCATACCAACCATGGATTCTAAACTGGAATGCCCTGCATATCAGGTAACAGGACATAGCAAATATGTACAATTAGCTATATCAGGAGAACTACACTAGATTTTTAATTGTATGTATTTGCTATGCTTTACCTCATGTGCAGAGCATTGCAGCTTAACAATCTATGGTACAAGTGGATGTAATCATGGATACTGCAGCTGCAAAGCCCTGCACATGAGGTAAGACATTACTATATTATGAGAACTATACATTTCTAATTGGAGGCATTTGCCATTAGACCTACTACATATTGGGATAGGATCACCCCTTTAAGTCTTAGCCCTAAACATCAAATAGCACTGGATAAGATAGAGAGCTTTATTGCCTCCCTAATGCAACCATTACAAGCTATTGGGTGGGGGAGGAATGGTCTGGAATGATTGATGCCCCTCCAAACCCTACCCCCACCCATCAGCTGTTTGCTCCATGTGCTTACATGCAGCCTATATGGTAGCCTCTGCAGCACTTTTATCAAAGCTGTGCTGCAGCAGCCAATAGGAAACAAACAAGTGTTGGATTGCCACTGATCAATACTATATCTGGACATTCCCTTTAAAATTTCTCTTATGGCAGCAGTGCAAGGCTGAGCTATAGGGAAACCAAAGGCTCCCAACTTGTTAGAGCGCCCCTTAATGTGACCTGGCCGAGAACCCCTTTATCACGGCTTGATAATGTAGTCACTTCCCAATGCACAATTAATAGACCACACAATTGTTCTCGGCAGCACGTTGTCCTGCATGATTAGCAATGTGCTGCCGAGAACAATGGCAGCCTCTCGATTGCTCAGCATGACGTCAGGTATTACATGATTGTGCCATTTAACCCCTGAGAGAATGGGCAATGCCAAGTACCTGTCCGTTAAGTAACAGTCACCCCTTTTGCTCTCCTTTGCAGATTGCAGACAGCCATGGATGTGCAGCCGTCACCTTTTGCAGACAGACATTTCTGATTGTGGAGCCTCCATTGCTCTGGTGGTTGTTTCCAGGCGGTGACAGCAGTGATCCGGCCAGCGCTGTCAGCAGCACCTCCAGAAGAGATCACCCCTACCCAGTGCTGTCCAGGAATCCCCATGATGGTAGTGATCTCTAGCAGAGGCTTCCTCTGTAGTTTCACAGCCTTGTACACATCATAGAAGACCAAAATACAAACCGTTCTGCAAGAGCAGCAATCCTAACGCTGCATCTATCATTGCACAATAACCACAACCACATCAGGAGGTCAGCCCTGTGACCATAACCCAATATTACATGCAAAAAAAAAATAAATATGCAGTTCTATTGTTTTTTGCACAGTGCAGGTCACCCAGTGTGAGGAGGTCGGTTTGGGGATATTTTGCCGACTTTCAGTATGTCAGCGCGTCCTTGTAGTGGCCTAAATAGATAAGACAGAGGCTCCTTCAGGATCCTGACTTCAGAATGGAAGCAGAGCACGGGCAGTGGTATAAAGATTGTGGTCAGGGATCATGACCGGGCCCAGGAGTGCAGGGGGCCCGCGGACCCCAGAACCTATATGTGCATCCATCCAGCTGAAATACATTGCAGTGCAGGGACCCAACAGGTATCTGTGCTGCAGTGTGCTGGCCACCAATTAAGGCTATGAATATTCACTGCTCCCACACCCATAATCCAGGGCATGGGGGGCAGCAAATATTCTGACAACATTTTAAGTGGGCATGCATGAGAGTGACATGCACCGCATCGCTTACATGCTGGTCAGTTGTCCTCTGGTGCTGGCATGCAGGCACTGTGGAAGCGTGTGTAATAGTTTAGTTGCTACTACTACTGTCCAGCGTGCTGGGAGGCCATATACCAGCACGGGGCCACAAAGATGGTGATATGATGCCCCCATATACAAGAGCATGGGGGCCCGCCCCCATATACAAGAGCATGGGGGCCCGCCCCCATATACAAGAGCATGGGGGCCCGCCCCCATATACAAGAGCATGGGGGCCCGCCCCCATATACAAGAGCATGGGGGCCCGCCCCCATATACAAGAGCATGGGGGCCCGCCCCCATATACAAGAGCATGGGGGCCCGCCCCCATATACAAGAGCATGGGGGCCCGCCCCCATATACAAGAGCATGGGGGCCCGCCCCCATATACAAGAGCATGGGGGCCCGCCCCCATATACAAGAGCATGGGGGCCCGCCCCCATATACAAGAGCATGGGGGCCCGCCCCCATATACAAGAGCATGGGGGCCCGCCCCCATATACAAGAGCATGGGGGCCCGCCCCCATATACAAGAGCATGGGGGCCCGCCCCCATATACAAGAGCATGGGGGCCCGCCCCCATATACAAGAGCATGGGGGCCCATGGATGGTGATATGATGGGGCCATATATACCAAAGTGGGGGACATACCAGCATAAAGTCATGATGGGGGGGGGTCATACACCAGGAATGTGTCTAGGACAGGGAAAAGGGGGGGGCCGGATTAAACTTTGCACTGGGGCCCGTTGGACTCTAGTGACTGCTGAGTACAGGTGAAACTCATGATCCTCAAGTTCTGGACCTACTGGATGCCTAAAAACAAAGTCTTATAGACATTCACTGCTGTGTTACTACAGGAGGGAGCCCATTGGGTGATCGTGCTGCTGACACCATCATAAGCCACTTCATATAGACAAAAGACTGACTGCACTCCTCAACGTGTGAACAGGTGCATAACTGAACATGACAAAAAGACAGTTTGCACTCTGATATCTATCAGATTTATCAGAGTGCAAACCATCATAATCCAGGCCAGGACAGCTCATATTAGGCAGGTTCCTCCTTATGCACAGACATGTCAGTCTAGGGAAGCGGAGAAGGTGTCAGGGAGGTCTGGAGCGGCCTCATGGGTGCAATAACGAAGCCTCCAACTTGTGCTGCAGGACATAGTTGCCTTTAAAGTTTTAAAAAGGTCCTTATCTATTAACTCTTATTCCCCTCAGGAGCACTGGGTGCCATCATTACACCCATTAGAAGTGCCATCACCCAACACCAAGACTAAACTTACCTGGTTGAAGTGGTATAGCCATAGGGGCATATACTGTACATCATTTCTATGCCAAGTTACCTACATACATAATATGTTTTAGACCCTATATTAGCATCTGTTTTCCATGAGACAAGAAAAAAAAAAAAAAATATAAAATAAAAACACTTTTGTTCCTCTGTTACACCTCCTGGAAATGCATGATGAAGTTAAGTAGATGCTACAAAATCCTGGTAAATCCTGTATTTTCTGGACTGCAAGATGCATGCCCCCAAAAACAGGGTAAAATGGGGGTGCATCTTATGAGGATATGGCTTACTGGGCAGTGTAGTGGTGTCAAAAAGCAGGGCTGGCGATGCTGAGTGTCAGCAGCAGTGAGCACCATTGAGTGGCCCGTGGTTGACACGAACTTCAAGAAAGTGACTGGAGGTGGCACGTGTGCAGACTGATGGGATGGACTTCAAGAAGATGGCCACTTTGGTCTGTCTCCGTGGCCAATTTTCTTGAAGTCCATTGTGTCAACCACAGGCAATGGAGCCTAGTCAGATTAGGCACCCACCGCCACAGCGACACCCCTGCTGCGGCACGCAACCCTCCCCGACACCCCTGCTGCGGCACGCAACCCTCCCCGACACCCCTGCTGCGGCACGCAACCCTCCCCGACACCCCTGCTGCGGCACGCAACCCTCCCCGACACCCCTGCTGCGGCACGCAACCCTCCCCGACACCCCTGCTGCGGCACGCAACCCTCCCCGACACCCCTGCTGCGGCACGCAACCCTCCCCGACACCCCTGCTGCGGCACGCAACCCTCCCCGACACCCCTGCTGCGGCACGCAACCCTCCCCGACACCCCTGCTGCGGCACGCAACCCTCCCCGACACCCCTGCTGCGGCACGCAACCCTCCCCGACACCCCTGCTGCGGCACGCAACCCTCCCCGACACCCCTGCTGCGGCACGCAACCCTCCCCGACACCCCTGCTGCGGCACGCAACCCTCCCCGACACCCCTGCTGCGGCACGCAACCCTCCCCGACACCCCTGCTGCGGCACGCAACCCTCCCCGACACCCCTGCTGCGGCACGCAACCCTCCCCGACACCCCTGCTGCGGCACGCAACCCTCCCCGACACCCCTGCTGCGGCACGCAACCCTCCCCGACACCCCTGCTGCGGCACGCAACCCTCCCCGACACCCCTGCTGCGGCACGCAACCCTCCCCGACACCCCTGCTGCGGCACGCAACCCTCCCCGACACCCCTGCTGCGGCACGCAACCCTCCCCGACACCCCTGCTGCGGCACGCAACCCTCCCCGACACCTGAGCCCACAGTATCTCCGACCCTCCTGACCCACATCCCACTCCTCAGCATTGCTGACCGTCTCCTGTGACCTTCCTGAGCCGCTCCACCATGGCAAGACATTAGGATTATAAAACGAACTCTCATTTTAACATTTTTTTCCTCCTCTAAATGTGGGGTGCATCTTATAAGCCGAATTATACAGTAAGTGACGTGCACTAAAAGCCATTACTAGGCGGATGTGGCGTCCAGTTGTCAGATTCTCAGAAGGAATAATGAGGTAGTCAGAAGAAATGCACCAAGGAGGACGTCTTGAGGTGGGGTATCCAGGACCACTCGACAACCCCTACACACCTAATGAGACCTGTGCATGATTGGTGGACATTTCTTGGTCACTAGACAACCCCTCTACATAATTCAGAGATGTCATGGGCACTGGATAACCCCTGTAAGAAAGTGGATTAGATGGCGGCCATGTAGACTGCAAAAAACAAACAAAAAAAAACCCAAAAAATAATCCGATGTGGCCCGTCAGTGCAGCCCTCACCTGTTGTATCACTAGGAGCATTGTCAGTAGCCCTAATCAAAGGCCCCTCCTTGTAGTCGTCATCATAGTCTTCGTCAGGAGAGGCCAGATTTGGGAGCTGCTCGGGCATCAGAGTCTGTGGCCCCTGCTTGGCCCGCTCATTGTCCTCCAGCGCAGAGAAGCCCTCCTTGCCGTATATAGAAGGGTAGCTCTTGGAGTAAGAGTTCCTGCCCCCAGCGCCCTCTTTGGTGGCCTTGTTGATGGGCATGGGGCTGGTATAGGCGGTGGTTTTGTGCACCACGGTAATGTCCTCGATGTAACGCTGGGTGGCCTCCAGGAGCACGCCGCTCCCGTGCACCGTGTACCCGTAACCGGTGAACAGCTTCGGCTTGTATGCCGTGATTAGCACAATGTCATTTCCAGTCTGTCTACGATACTTGTCCGCAGCCGTGATCAGGGCTTCCCAGGCCTCCTTGTGGTTGTCAACCATGTCACTCATGATGGAGAGATGTCGTCAATCTGCAAGAAAATAGTGGAAAAGGTATTACAACCCCAAACATGTGCAGACCTCAGAAATTTAAACGCAACTATGACCCTTATGGAGAAGACAACACGCAGTCAGATAAAGCCACCGGAAGAACGTGGGACTACCAGCACTAGGTCAGAGGCTAAACCATCATCCAGGGGATTTAAATCCCAATCTAGATTGTTGGGGGCCTTTGTCTACAATACTGTTATAGACCTCAGTACCATAGACAATGAATGGAGCACATACTTCACCTCTACTCCAAACTAGGAGCTGGGTCTTCTGAAGACCCTCAATGAACTCCCTATTCAATGGAGAACTTAAATATTTGGAATAACCCTTTAAGTGAGGAGGATGATTAGGCCTTTGCATAATGTTCTACAATTCACCCCCCCACCCCCTTGGTGGTGGGTTAACCTCTTCGCAAGGTTTGAGAGGCTTGTTACTAGAAGTGGGTTAAAGGGGGTTGTCCACTACTTTTATATTGACGGTCTACACTTAGGATGGGTCATTAATGTCTGATCGGCCAGGGTCCGATGCTCCGCACCCCCTCTTGGTGTCAGCAGGAAATGCTCAGTTCCGGAGCTGCCGCAACCAGGTACTGCACATAGGCCTCCTATTGATTTCAATGGGAAGCAGATGTGCAGTATCAGTTGACATGGCAGCTCCAGAACTGAGAACAGCTGATCGGTGGGGGGGAGGGGGGGGGTGTGCCGGACCCCCACCGATTAGACATTGATGGCCTATATACAAAGTAGTGGGCAACCTCCCAATTGCAGGAAATAAGATTTAACAGCCAGAACAGGGGAGAGCTAATATTTTAAACCCACCCTTAAAGGGATTTTCCACAGGATAAGTGATGTTTGGGGTCTTACCCCCTTCACTGATCACCAGAGTAGGGTCTTTACACCCCCATTCCTCATCACTTGAGGGCAGCAGGGAGGTGCTGAAGCGATGCATGGAGTATGATCAAACATCTCAAGTCATAGGTGGGTGATCAACACCCCTCCTCCAATGACTTATTCAAGACCCCCTTTTACAAATTGAGTCTCAGCTACACCTTTCTAGAAGTTAAAGAAAGCCCAACGTACTTATTCCAGCAGTCACACGGCACTTCTGATTGGCTGAGAGCCTCCTAAAGGTGGTGTAATGCTTTCAGCCACTCAAAGCTAGAGTAGCAAGTACACCAGCCTCATCAGGTCTGCAGTTTGTATTGAGAGATCTGGCAGACCATTATAAAAACATCTAGCAGATGTCTCATGGATAAATCATCTTTATGTTAATGAGTTCTTCCAGGCTATGGGGCGCCTCCACATGTCATTAGCATTATTGTCACCACCATAGCCTGTGGTTCCTGCTCAGTAAGTGTCCCAACATTAGCCGTGTTCCACCCTCCAAAAGGGCATTGGCAGGTAGTAGCCACTTCTGGTCCAGTGACCCCCAGTACCCTGTGGAAAGGTGCTCTCCCCGTTTCCTCCAGAGGGCAGACCACCACAGGTTAACATCGCAACATTTAATGCATAGGAACTATATGTCACAGGCAGATTGACACTACTAGGCTGCAAAAAACAAATGCTATTGAAGTGTGAAGGCGCCCCATAGCCTGGAAGAACACAACAAAGGAAACTGCACACCCTTATGTGGCAAATATGTCTGAAGTGCAGAGGTGGAGGCCATTTTCAAGGTATGATGCATCCCATAGCCTGGAAGAACTCATTAACAAAGGGAACTGCATACTACTAGGTAGCAAGAATAATGCTTAGTGCAGAGGCACCCCATAGCCTGGAATAACGCAATAACAGGGAACTACACACTATTAGGTAACAGGAATTATGCAAATTAGGTACAGAGACACCCCATAGCCTGGAATAACTCATTAACAAAGGAAGCTGCATGTTACTAGATGGCAATTATGCCAATTAAGTGCAGAGGTGGGGTAGGTATGATACACCCCATAGCCTGGAAAAAATTAACAAAAAAATCATGATCTCTTAACAAGAAGGCATCTAGGTAAGTCTATTGTCAGACTCCCATTACCTGTATGGTCAAAGTGGTGACACATTCCCTTTAAAAATGCTTGCACTGTATTGTTGCAAAATGAGTTAACTGAGAAACCATCAGTGAGCTCCTCACTGAGCTCTCAGCTGATTTGAACCACAAGATTATAGTAAGATCACATTACATGAATGGGGAATTTCTATGCCCTTTCCAAAATATTGTAGCAAGGCCAAAGCCCAATCAGAACCCTGTTGGAAGTGAATGGGTCAAACAGTCAAGAGTGGCAGTTGGACAGGGGCTGCAGTTAGACATGGGCCTTGATACACCATAAGGTGCAACATTGCAGTTTCCTTAATAAAAAGGGGATATTATTAACCCCAAAACACAGGCATTTACATAAGGGCTCCCAGGAAGTGGACATCCCCTTTAAGCTCCTTTGTACCATCCTTCAAGATTACGGTGAGTGAACAGAACATTCACAGCTGAGGGTTTGCTACAATCAGGTCCCCAGCTCCAATTTACAGAAGAGATTGCCACAAAGCCAAGTAGGAGCAAGAAAAACCCTCAAGGAAGAGGAAGAAGACCATGTAGAGAGTGCTATTGCTCCCTGTTATCAGCCTGGCTGTGGCCAATAGGGGGCTGCTCCCTCCAGAAGCAGTTTACTTTAGGTTGGGGGTTAGTAATAAAGACAGGAGCTGCAGAACTACAAGTCCTAGCATGCCAGCTAGGAGAAGTGCATGCTGGGAGCTGTAGTTCTGCAGAAGGTCCAGTTTTGGAGGCAAAAAGCAGTTGCATGGCCTCGGTATAGGGGGGAAACAACGAGCAGACACACTTGTTACCTGCAGCCTGATCCGAGCCCAGAAACCCTCAAGGGTCGCACAACCACAAGCGTCACAACCGACCTATCCCAGCCGCCCGCCCACCTCTCTTTATAGCCCGTAGCCCCGCCCCTTCGTCCTATCCACGCCCACCGTTGCGTACGTGCCAGTGACAAAAATGGCGTCTGTCTTCCCGTTCTCCCCTAAATTAGACTCCTAGCTGGTTAAATACAGTTTTTACCATCGATAATCACCCTTTGTCGTACATAGTTTAATTACCGGTTGTGCAGGCTTGAAATAGCCTTGTTGGGAGTTAGGAATTTTGCCCTTAGTCAAGATGGCGGCGGCCAGCGTGCGTCTCCTCAGCGCAGGAGGCGGCTGACACTGGCCACGCCCCCTCAGTTTGTTTATTTCATAGCGCAGATTGTTAATAGAGGAGCAGACGGTCCCAGGGGGACACGTGGTGTGGAGGGCAGCGAGCGTTATTAGGGGGCGGTGGGGAATAACGCGGGGTGTGATTCTGGGGCTAAACTGCCCACAGTGGTTCACTGAGCAACAAGTCAAATCAGGGGAACACCCTTTTAAATGATGTTTACTAATTCAAGGGGTGTATTATGCACCCCCCACCCCCAAAAAATAGTGTTGCGCCTCATCACATGCCGCAAGCGGACCGAGCCCCCCCAAAAGTCCCGAAATAACCAAAATTAATTTGTAAAAAAAATCTTCAATACTAAGGGGTTTTTTTTTTTCATTTCTTAGGAATTTTTAGAGCAAATCTTGAGTTTCTGCTAAAAAAAAAAACAAAAAAAACTGAGCAAAACGACTGTGTGAATACAACTTAAGGCCACGTGCACACACTTGAGGTTTTTTTTAAAACCATTAAACACGACTAGGTTTTAAAGCAGAAACCTCTTTTGCAGCTTTTCCTCGGAGCAGTTTCCATCAGGAGACGCTTCAAAGAGCTGACATGCACTGGGTATTTTCCACAAAAAAATAGTTTTTCAAAAGTTGTCACCAGGAAAATGCAGTCCGATCTGCAGGTGGCTTGTTGGCCCATGATGAATATTTGGTGCCTTTTTTGTTCTTAGTTTTTTTCTATGGGTATGTCCACACATCACATTATTACTATGAAAAAACGCAACATTTTAGGCCACGTTCCCACCTTGAGTGGATAAAATATGCAGAAGTGATTGTCCCACTTATGGTTTGGGCTTCAAATAAATTAGTGAAAAACTCACCAAGCACTGAGGTAAAATACTCACCAAACACTGAGGTAAAAAAAACCCTCACCAAACACTGAAGTAAAAAAGTCACCAAACACTGAAATAAAAAAGTCACCAAACACTGATGTACTAAACTCACCAAACACTGAGGTAAAAAAACTCACCAAACACTGAGGTAAGAAACTCAAACACTGAAGTAAAAAACTCACCAAACACTGAGGTAAAAAAGTCACCAAACACCGAGGTAACAAACTCACCAAACACTGAGGTAAAAACTCACCAAACACTGAGGTAAAAACTCACCAAACACTGAGGTAAAAACTCACCAAGCACTGAGGTAAAAAAACTCACCAAACACTGAAGTAAAAACTCACCAAACACTGAGATAAAAAAAACCCTCACCAAACACTGAGGTAACAAACTCACCAAACACTGAGGTAACAAACTCACCAAACACAGATAAAAAAAACCTCACCAAACACTGAGGTAACAAACTCACCAAACACAGATAAAAAAAACCTCACCAAACACTGAGGTAACAAACTCACCAAACACAGATAAAAAAAACCTCACCAAACACTGAGGTAACAAACTCACCAAACACTGAGGTAAAAACTCACCAAACACTGAGGTAAAAAACTCACCAAACACTGAGGTAAAAAACTCACCAAACAATGAGGTAAAAAAATACTCACCAAACACTAAGGTAAAAAAGTCACGAAACACTGAGTAAAAAACTCAAACAATGAAGTAAAAAACTCAAACATTGAGGTAAAATACTCACCAAACACTGAGGTAAAAACTCACCAAACACTGAGGTAAAAAACTCACCAAACACTGAGGTAAAAAACTCACCAAACACTGAGGTAAAAACTCACCAAACACTGAGGTAAAAAACTCACCAAACACTGAGGTAAAAACTCACCAAACACTGAGGTAAAAAACTCACCAAACACTGAGGTAACAAACTCACCAAACACTGAAGTAAAAAGAGGTAAATTTTAGAATGTGATCCAAAACAGTGATGAAAATGACTCCGGTGTTTATTTTTGCGGATGAGAAAAAACACTGGTCTGAAATGAGGCCTTAGGAAAAGAAATCTCCGGGGAAAAAAAAGAACATTTCCTGAAGAGGTTTCCGCTTGAACACCAGGTTTATTTTTGAACTCCTGAAAATGCCTCATGTGAACACAGCCTGAGGGTACTGTGCAATCTGGGAAACATTATACAGGGAAGGGGCCCGGGATGGGGGACATTATATAGGAAGGATCGTAGAATAGAGGACATTATACAGAGAAGGGCCCATTATAGGGGATATTATACAGAGAAGGGGCCCGGGATGGGGGACATTATATAGGGAAGGATCGTAGAATAGAGGACATTATACAGAGAAGGGCCCATTATAGGGGATATTATACAGAGAAGGGGCCCGGGATGGGGGACATTATATAGGGAAGGATCGTAGAATAGAGGACATTATACAGAGAAGGGCCCATTATAGGGGATATTATACAGAGAAGGGGCCCGGGATGGGGGACATTATATAGGGAAGGATCATAGAATAGAGGACATTATACAGAGAAGGGCCTATTATAGGGGGTATTATACAGAGAAGGGGCCCGGGATGGGGGACATTATATAGGGAAGGATCGTAGAATAGAGGACATTATACAGAGAAGGGCCCATTATAGGGGGTATTATACAGAGAAGGGGCCCGGGATGGGGGACATTATATAGGGAAGGATCATAGAATAGAGGACATTATACAGAGAAGGGCCCATTATAGGGGGTATTATACAGAGAAGGGGCCCGGGATGGGGGACATTATATAGGGAAGGATCGTAGAATAGAGGATATTATACAGAGAAGGGCCCATTATAGAGGATATTATACAGAGAAGGGGCCTGGGATGGGGGACATTATATAGGGAAGGATCGTAGAATGGAGGACATTATACAGAGAAGGGCCCATTATAGGGGATATTGTACAGAGAAGGGGCCCGGGATGCAGGACATTATACAGAGAAGGGCCCATTATAGAGGACATTATACAGAGAAAGGGCCCAGGATGCAGGACATTATCCAGAGAAGGGGCCCAGGATGGAGGACATTATACAGAGAAGGGGCGCAGGATGGAGGACATTATACAGAGAAGGGGCGCAGGATGGAGGACATTATACAGAGAAGGGGCGCAGGATGGAGGACATTATACAGAGAAGGGGCGCAGGATGGAGGACATTATCCAGAGAAGGGGCGCAGGATGGAGGACATTATACAGAGAAGGGGCGCAGGATGGAGGACATTATACAGAGAAGGGCCCATTATAGAGGACATTATACAGAGAAGGAGCCCAGGATGCAGGACATTATCCAGAGAAGGGGCGCAGGATGGAGGACATTATACAGAGAAGGGGCGCAGGATGGAGGACATTATACAGAGAAGGGGCGCAGGATGGAGGACATTATCCAGAGAAGGGGCGCAGGATGGAGGACATTATACAGAGAAGGGGCCCAGGATGCAGGACATTATACAGAGAAGGGCCCATTATAGAGGACATTATACAGAGAAGGAGCCCAGGATGCAGGACATTATCCAGAGAAGGGGCGCAGGATGGAGGACATTATACAGAGAAGGGGCGCAGGATGGAGGACATTATACAGAGAAGGGGCGCAGGATGGAGGACATTATACAGAGAAGGGGCGCAGGATGCAGGACATTATCCAGAGAAGGGGCGCAGGATGGAGGACATTATACAGAGAAGGGGCGCAAGATGGAGGACATTATCCAGAGAAGGGGCGCAGGATGGAGGACATTATACAGAGAAGGGCCCATTATAGAGGACATTATACAGAGGAGCCCAGGATGCAGGACATTATCCAGAGAAGGGGCGCAGGATGGAGGACATTATACAGAGAAGGGGCGCAGGATGGAGGACATTATCCAGAGAAGGGGCGCAGGATGGAGGACATTATACAGAGAAGGGGCGCAGGATGGAGGACATTATCCAGAGAAGGGGCGCAGGATGGAGGACATTATACAGAGAAGGGGTGCAGGATGGAGGACATTATACAGAGAAGGGGCGCAGGATGGAGGACATTATCCAGAGAAGGGGCGCAGGATGGAGGACATTATCCAGAGAAGGGGCGCAGGATGGAGGACATTATACAGAGAAGGGGCGCAGGATGGAGGACATTATACAGAGAAGGGGCGCAGGATGGAGGACATTATACAGAGAAGGGGCGCAGGATGGAGGACATTATACAGAGAAGGGGCGCAGGATGGAGGACATTATACAGAGAAGGGGCGCAGGATGGAGGACATTATACAGAGAAGGGGCGCAGGATGGAGGACATTAATATTATACAGAGCAGGGGTAGTAACACACTTCGTACTAGAATAGAATGAATGTCAGTGTGGAGACGTCTCAGACTGGTTTTAGTCACATTCCATTGCCTATTTATATATTCTGTGTTTTCCAGTCCATGTAACACGTGATATTGTACAGTTTTTCCATGAAGAACTACTGAGGAGCGCCCAAAAGGGCGGGGCTATCTCTATGGCAACCGCCTGGTATGGGGAGGTCGGGAACCAAAGCGGAAGTGACGTGTTGGACGCGGAAGTTTTGGAGCAGCTGATCATGGAGGCTGATGCTTACAGGGTGAGTTGAGGAGTCGGTGCCGAGTTTGTGGCCCCGGTCCAGGAGGACGCGGAGCGGCGGGGACGGTCACCGCTGTGCGGAGCAGTCAGCGCCGGTGAGGTGGCGCGCAGTCACCGCCAGATGGCGCTGAGGAGTGCGGGGACGGTCACTGCTGTGATCAGGTGATCTGCAGTCTTGTGACCTCTGTATACAAAGTATCGAGCTGTGCGGGATGGGGGGGTCCATGACTGATACTGTATCGTCAGCCCTCAGCATGCTGGGAGTTGTAGTTCTCAACAGGTTGGAGACCACCGAGAATAAAAGCAGGGTGTCAACTTTCTGCTGAATTTATGTATCAATTGCCCCAGATTTCAAATCCTCTAGAAGCAGTGTTTCCAGTCACGGGGTCTGTGCCCCCCCCCCCCCAGCACTGGTCTGTGTCCCCCCCCCCAGCACTGGTCTGTGTCCCCATCCTCCCCTCCCCCCTCCCCCATCACTGGTCTGTGTCCCCATCCTCCCCTCCCCCCTCCCCCAGCACTGGTCTGTGTCCCCGTCCTCCCCCATCACTGGTCTGTGTCCCCATCCTCCCCCCCCCCCCCTCCCCCATCACTGGTCTGTGTCCCCATCCTCCCCCCCCCCCCCTCCCCAGCACTGGTCTGTGCCCCCATCCTCCTCCCCCCTCTCCCAGCACTGGTCTGTGTCCCCATCCTCCCCCCCTCTCCCAGCACTGTCCTGTGCCCCCCCTCCTCTCCCAGCACTGTTCTGTGCCCCCATCCTCCCCCCTCTCCCAGCACTGGTCTGTGTCCCCATCCTCCCCCCTCTCCCAGCACTGGTCTGTGTCCCCATCCTCCCCCCTCTCCCAGCACTGGTCTGTGTCCCCATCCTCCCCCTCTCCCAGCACTGGTCTGTGTCCCCATCCTCCCCCCTCTCCCAGCACTGGTCTGTGTCCCCATCCTCCCCCCTCTCCCAGCACTGGTCTGTGTCCCCATCCTCCCCCCTCTCCCAGCACTGGTCTGTGTCCCCATCCTCCCCCCTCTCCCAGCACTGGTCTGTGTCCCCATCCTCCCCCCTCTCCCAGCACTGGTCTGTGTCCCCATCCTCCCTCCCCCCTCCCCCCCCCCAGCACTGGTCTGTGTCCCCATCCTCCCCGCCCTCCTCCCCCAGAACTGGGCTCTGTCCCCATCCTCTCCCATCCCCCAGCACTGGTCTCTGTCCTCATCCTCCCCCATCCCCCCTCCCCCAGCATTGGTCTCTGTCCCCATCCTCCCCCAGCATTGGTCTCTGTCCCCATCCTCCCCCAGCATTGGTCTCTGTCCCCATCCTCCCCCAGCATTGGTCTCTGTCCCCATCCTCCCCCAGCATTGGTCTCTGTCCCCATCCTCCCCCAGCATTGGTCTCTGTCCCCATCCTCCCCCAGCATTGGTCTCTGTCCCCATCCTCCCCCAGCATTGGTCTCTGTCCCCATCCTCCCCCAGCATTGGTCTCTGTCCCCATCCTCCCCCAGCATTGGTCTCTGTCCCCATCCTCCCCCAGCATTGGTCTCTGTCCTCATCCTCCCCCAGCATTGGTCTCTGTCCTCATCCTCCCCCAGCATTGGTCTCTGTCCCCATCCTCCCCCAGCATTGGTCTCTGTCCCCATCCTCCCCCAGCATTGGTCTCTGTCCTCATCCTCCCCCAGCATTGGTCTCTGTCCTCATCCTCCCCCAGCATTGGTCTCTGTCCTCATCCTCCCCCAGCATTGGACTCTGTCCTCATCCTCCCCCAGCATTGGTCTCTGTCCTCATCCTCCCCCAGAATTGGTCTCTGTCCCCATCCTTCCTCCTCCCCCAATCGCAGTCTCTGTCCCATTCTTCCTCCCTCTCCCGCTCTCTGTCCCCATCCTTCGACCTCTGTCTCTTTCCCCCCCTCCCCCGGTCTCTGTCCCCTTCCAATGGAAATGGTTTTTCGGTGCATTGACACCAAGCAGACATTTTGCACGTACAGAGCAGCTCCACCTATGCCCTGAACCTGCAGAACTCCTCTGTGATAATTACAGCTGGGAAACCTGTTCCACTCCTTTTCTCATATTCCTTCTGCAGAGCGGAGGCTGGAGGATGCTTTGTACCTCTGTCCTTCATGGGGTTTGGTTTAGGACCGGGGGAGGAGGGGATTGTTTTGCTTTTGCGCTTTCACTTCTTCCAAGACACAGAACTTTTTTTATTCTTCCGCCCCCATTTATGGGTTGAGTTGTAGTTTTTAATGATTGCCGGGGGTCTTCCAACCCCTCTTGATCTCTGATGATTGCTATCTATGGAGGGTTCATTCACATTAATATACAGTGTGTGTGTATATAGATATACACGGGCAGCACAGTGGCTCAGTGGTTAGCACTGCAGTCTTGTGGTGGCTCAGTGGTTAGCACTGCAGTCTTGTGGTGGCTCAGTGGTTAGCACTGCAGTTGTGTGGTGGCTCAGTGGTTAGCACTGCAGTTGTGTGGTGGCTCAGTGGTTAGCACTGCAGTCTTGTGGTGGCTCAGTGGTTAGCACTGCAGTCTTGCAGCGTTAGGGTCTTGGGTTCAAATCCCACCAAGGACACTATCTGCAAGGAGTTTGTATGTTCTCCCCGTGTTTGCGTGGGTTTCCTCCGGGGTCTCCGGTTTCCTCCCACACTCCAAAGACCTACAGATAGGGACTCTAGATTGTGAGCCCCAATGGGGACAGTGATGCCAATGTATGTAAAGCGCTGTGGAATTAATAGCGCTATATAAATGAATACAATTATTATTATTATATATGTGATATTCTGTTTCTTACTGACTTGAGCTGCAGTGTAAAGCATGGTGGGAGGGAGGGGAATAAAACAGATTACTTATTGTGTGTCTTTCCTTTTCCAGATCGTGTTTGAAAAGCACGGGGTCTTCCTACATACCAGCGCTAAAAGGCAGAATGACCAGGACTCTATGATCCCGGGGGTCATCCGTCTGATAGAGAAGGTAAAGGATAGGGGTTGTGAGCCGCATTGTGTCAGTGTATCGGATTGCAATTGGTTTTAATTACAAATGTTGCACCGTTTGCCCTCTGTGTTGGTTTCTATAGAATGAGTTAACTGGGGATCTGTCAGTGAGCTCAATCTGACAGCTTTTATTTTGAGCTGATATTTCTAACATCAGATTGCAGTTGGGTTTAATTACAAATGTTGCACCATTTGCCCTCAGTGTCGCCCTGTCTGTTGCTGGCTACAAAATGAGTTAACTGAGAATCTGTCAGTGAGCTCTTTTTTTTTTCTTTTTTTTTTTTTTCTGCTGAGCTGATATTTATAACCACACCAAAGTTGAGCCGAACTTTCATTTGATCATAACCAGGTTATATCCCCCCCCCCCCCCGATGTGAACAGGGTCTAAATCTGCTTCCGTGACAGATATTTGGAGCACAAAGACCTCTTTTCCTGGGGGAATTTTTCCCCTGCGGCTTGGGACGCCCACTGAGATGTTTGCAAAGTGTCAAGGATTCTAGAATCTTTGACAGGGGCAATTGATGGGGGCTGAAAGTCTGAGCAGAGTGTATACGTGACCCACAGCTGAGGGTTTGCTACAGTTGGATCCATTCTAGACTATTATCTGCCAGCCATAAAGTCTACAACATTAAGTTTACAAGGGTCGGAAAAGTTAAAAAAAAGGGATTTTGGCCTTATCCAAAAGATAGCAGGGGGCACAAGGGGGTGTTAAAGTCTACTTAGACCTTCGTAACTAATTTTCTTTAATTGTACCGACACATCTAAAATACAAAATACAGTAATTTTGCAACAGATTTTGATTAAAAAACAAAAAGTGTACGCAGCTCCCATGCAAACCTATGCATCTCCTGGCAACAATCAAACCCAATATATTATGATCCTGCAGCAAATATCATTGCCTAGTCCTTAGTGAAACTAGAATATTGATCCCTGCAGATTAACCCCTCGGATGCAGTGGCCAATAAATACCGCGGCATCTAAAGTGGTTTATACAGGGGGAGAGATTCTGCCACTGTCGGCCCATCAATCAAGTCAGAGGCATAAAAATGGGCACAGTACACTGCAATTCCTGAGCACTGCAATGTATTATATGAAACCATTAATTTGGTAAAATAAAAAGATTTTATTCCACAAAAATAGGAAAAAAAAAATAATAAAATAACTATATAAATTTAATATTACCATAATCGGTATGACATGTGGAAATATTTGCTTGGCAAACAGTTAAAAAATAAATGAAATAAAAATAAAAAGTTAATTAAAAAGCAAAAATCCAGACTTGTTAGGTTTTTAAAAAAACAAAAAAAAACACAGGTAAAAAAAAACCCCTGTCCCTAAAAAACAAAAACAGGGAGAGATTCTCCCACTGTCAGCCCATCAATCTAGCCAGAGGCATAAAAATGGGCACAGTACACTGCAATGCCTGAGCACTGCAGTGTATTACATGAAACATTAATTTGGTAAATTAAAAAAAATAGATCGGACTGACGTGGAAATATTTGCCTGGCAAACAGTAAAAAAAAAAAAATAAAAAATAATAAAATTAAAAAGATAAAAATGCAGATTTGTTTTTTTTTTTTTTTTTTTACCCATCATCGCCAACAAAGTTGATTAAAAAAAAATCCTGTCCTCAAAAACAAAAGCCATTGTTGTGCCATTAAGGCCCAAAATATCAAGAAAGCTTAAAGGGTCTCTAAATGTATACATGTTCTCATTTTCCTAGACGTCGGATGTGCTCCTCCAGTGGACTCCTGTAGAAGAAGATGGAGAAATGACACAGATTCATTATTCTAAAAAAGTAAGGAAATATATCCTCTGCCGATTGCCCACATTTCATCTTTTACAGGGGTATTGTTAAGATCTAATTTTGTGAGCAATTGCCTTACTGTCTTCAACTGTGATTGCTGCTCTGGGATAGAATTCTGGCTGTTTTCTATAGATAAATGTTAAACGTCTACTGAATTCTTGCTTCCGTTATTTTGAATTCTGGAACACACACCTAATATATATATTTTTCCTTTCTCCTTCCTTCTCCCTTTTGCTGCTTCCTTCTCCCTTTTGCTGCTTCCTTCTCCCTTTTGCTGCTTCCTTCTCCCTTTTGCTGCTTCCTTCTCCCTTTTGCTTCTTCCCTTCTCTCTTTTGCTCCTTCCCTTCTCCCTTTTGCTCCTTTCCTTCTCCCTTTTGCTCCTTTCCTTCTCCCTTTTGCTCCTTCCCTTCTCCCTTTTGCTCCTTCCCTTCTCCCTTTTGCTCCTTCCCTTCTCCCTTTTGCTCCTTCCCTTCTCCCTTTTGCTCCTTCCCTTCTCCCTTTTGCTCCTTCCCTTCTCCCTTTTGCTCCTTCCCTTCTCCCTTTTGCTCCTTCCCTCTCTCTTTTGCTCCTTCCCTTCTCCCTTTTGCTCCTTCCCTTCTCCCTTTTGCTCCTTCCCTTCTCCCTTTTGCTTCTTCCCTTCTCCCTTTTGCTCCTTCCCTTCTCCCTTTTGCTCCTTCCCTCTCTCTTTTGCTCCTTCCCTTCTCCCTTTTGCTCCTTTCCTTCTCCCTTTTGCTCCTTCCCTTCTCCCTTTTGCTGCTTCCTTCTCCCTTTTGCTGCTTCCTTCTCCCTTTTGCTGCTTCCTTCTCCCTTTTGCTCCTTCCCTTCTCCCTTTTGCTCCTTCCCTTCTCCCTTTTGCTCCTTCCCTCTCTCTTTTGCTCCTTCCCTTCTCCCTTTTGCTCCTTCCCTTCTCCCTTTTGCTCCTTCCCTTCTCCCTTTTGCTCCTTCCCTTCTCCCTTTTGCTCCTTCCCTTCTCCCTTTTGCTCCTTTCCTTCTCCCTTTTGCTGCTTCCTTCTCCCTTTTGCTGCTTCCTTCTCCCTTTTGCTGCTTCCTTCTCCCTTTTGCTGCTTCCTTCTCCCTTTTGCTGCTTCCTTCTCCCTTTTGCTGCTTCCTTCTCCCTTTTGCTGCTTCCTTCTCCCTTTTGCTGCTTCCTTCTCCCTTTTGCTGCTTCCTTC